>NC_056459.1:17718012-17898012 GCF_018296145.1 Oncorhynchus tshawytscha
TTAGCAAACATGCAAACAACAAATTCTGAACCTACACATCCATGCATAACTGACCAAATTCTGAAAGACAAACATTGTAATTTAGAATTCCGTAAAGTGAGTGTGGATGAGGTGAAAAAAGCAATAACAATCCACCTGGATCTGACAATATACTGTAGATGGAAAATGACTGTGAATGATAGAGGACAATATTACCACTCCTATTTGCCATCTCTTCAATCTAAACTTACAGGAAAGTGGGTGCCCTCAGGCCTGGAGGGAAGAAAAAGTCATTCCTCTACCCAAGATTAGCAAAGCACCCTTTACTGGCTCAACCAACCAACCAAGAAGCCTGTTACCAACCCTTAGTAAACTTTTGGAAAAGATTGTGTTTGACCAGATACAATGCTATTTCACAGTAAACAAATTAAGAACAGATTTTCAGCACGCTATCAGGGAAGGACATTCAACATGTACCGCATTTACACAAATGACTGATGATTGGCTGGGAGAAATGTATAAAAAATATTGTAGAACCTGTTTTGTTAGATTTCAGTGCAGCTTTTGACATTATTATAATCTGCTGCTGGAAAAATGTACTGTATGTGTTCTGGCTTTACATCCTGTGCTTTTTTGCGGATCAAGAGTTACCTGTCTAACAGAACACAGAGGGTGATCTTTAATGGAAGCCACTTCATCATAATCCATAGTCAGCCATTCCCCAGGGCAGCTGTCTAGGCCCCTTACCTTTTCAATCTTTACTAATGACCTGAGACTGGCTCTGAGTAATTCCTGTGTGTCTATGTATGATGTTGACTCATGTCAGCTACCACAGTAAGTGAAACTGCAACACTTAACAAAGAGCTGCAGTCAGTTTCAGAATGTGTGGCAAGAAATAAGTTAGTCCTAAATATTTCAAAAACTAAAAGCATTGTATTTGGCACAAGCAGTAAAATCTGATTAAAGAAAATATAAAAATACAACTTATGGAACAGAGGGGACTGTGAGGAGACACACACAGGCACACAAACACGCATACACACACGCACACATGGATTATGTGTTGTAGATATGTGGTAGTAGATTAGTGGCCTGAGGGCACATGCTTAATGTGTTGTGAAATCTGTTATGAAGGTATTGTAATGTTTTGAATTGTATATAACTGCCTTAATTTGTCTGGACCCCAGGAAGAGTAATTGCTGCCTTGGCAGCCACTAATGGGAATACATAATAAATACAAATACAAAACTTAACTGTTGAAAGCAGTTGAGGGAATTGAAATGTGTTTGTTATTGAGAAGATACAGAGAAGAAATATTGAGAGACAAACAGAGGGAAAATGGAGAGACAAATGTAGACTAAGATAAGGAGAGCAAAGACAGAGAAAGGAGTATCAATCTGCTGATATAAATCATATTTTGCTGCTGTGTAGACGCGGAGGGCATTGGCACTCACTCGCTTTGAGCTCTAGCATAATAACTCAGGAGCTTTTTTTCTCAGCACAATTTAACACAAACAAGTCGGTATTTACATATAAATAACATTATGAAACTGTTGTTACACACTAAGAATAGTGCAGTACACTATAAAGGCTTGTTTGTTGCTTTCTTGCTGAGGGAAGCTAAAGCATTGGGGCAGGAGAAGAGAAAGAGAAGAGAAGAGGAGAGGAAGTGGAGAGGGGTCATAAGTTATGCTGCTGTCCTTGGTGGAGTGAGAAAGATGGTGTTTGGTGGTGTGGCGCACTGCACAGTGTCATCTCGGAGGTGGCTGCTCTATGTCCCTGCAGGAGATAGTGTTTCCTGAATGACAAAAACACACATACGGACACACACGCACAAACACACAGACACAGACACACTCCTGCCTGCATTTATCAATCAGCTTCCTCGAGGCCATCTGCTGTGTGTGTGTGTGTGTGTGTGTGTGTGTGTGTGTGTGTGTGTGTGTGTGTGTGTGTGTGTGTGTGTGTGTGTGTGTGTGTGTGTGTGTGTGTGTGTGTGTGTGTGTGTGTGTGTGTGTGTGTGTGTGTGTGTGTGTGTGTGTGTGTGTGTGTGTGTGTGTGTGTGTGTGTGTGTGTGTGTGTGTGTGTGTGTGTGTGTGTGTGTGTGTGTGTGTGCGTGCGCACGTGCATGCGGTCAGTGCAGTATAGATAGACGACCATATAAATAGATATAGAACAGATTATTTGACTCTGGGCCAACTGTGGTGAAGGAATGATGCCATGTTGTACTCATACAGAAGTATTTCAGATACATTTGAATATTATTTATACTTACCTTGAAAGTCAGCAATCCACAATTTGTATTTGTACTTAGCTACAGGCACCTTGGCTGTGAATTATCAAGAGTACAGATCTATAACTTAGGTCAATTACTTTCCTGTTGCTTTTGTTGTGACAAATTTAATTGCATAAAAGGGAGTACCTGCTACAACAGATCACCATTTCTTTTTATTTAACTAGGCAAGTCAGTTAAGAACAAATTCTTATTTACAAAGACGGCCTAGGAACAGTGGGTTAACTGCCTTGTTCAAGAGCAGAACGACAGATTTTTACCTTGTCAGCTCAGGGATTTGATCCACCAACCTTTCAGTTACTGGCCCAACACTCTAACCGCTAGGCTACCTGCTGCACCATACATACAGTACCAGTCAAATATTTGGACACACCTACTCATTCAAGGGTTTTTCTTTATTTGACTATTTTCTACATAATAGTGAAGACATCAAAACTATAAAATAACACATATGGCATCATGTAGTAACCAAAAAAGTGTTAAACTGACACTGTCAGTGATTTATTTAGAATTCAAGGCACACAACCAGCATGGTTATTACGACAGCATTCTGCAGCGATAAGCCATCCCATCTGGTTGGCGCTTAGTGGGACTACCATTTGTTTATCAACAGGACAATTTCAAGGTTTTACTGCTAACCTACAAAGCATTACATGGGCTTGCTCCTACCTTTCTCTTTGATTTGGTCCTGCCGTACATACCTACACGTACGCTACGGTCACAAGACGCAGGCCTCCTAATTGTCCCTAGAATTTCTAAGCAAACAGCTGGAGGCAGGGCTTTCTCCTATAGAGCTCCATTTTTATGGAACGGTCTGCCTACCCATGTCAGAGACGCAAACTCGGTCTCAACCTTTAAGTCTTTACTGAAGACTCATCTCTTCAGTGGGTCATATGATTGAGTGTAGTCTGGCCCAGGAGTGGGAAGGTGAACGGAAAGGATCTGGAGCAACGAACCGCCCTTGCTGTCTCTGCCTGGCCGGTTCCCCTCTTTCCACTGGGATTCTCTGCCTCTAACCTTATTACAGGGGCTGAGTCACTGGCTTACTGGGGCTCTCTCATGCCGTCCCTGGAAGGGGTGCGTCACTTGAGTGGGTTGATTCACTGATGTGGTCATCCTGTCTGGGTTGGCGCCCCCCCTTGGGTTGTGCCGTGGCGGAGATCTTTGTGGGCTATACTCAGCCTTGTCTCAGGATGGTAAGTTGGTGGTTGAAGATATCCCTCTAGTGGTGTGGGGCCTGTGCTTTGGCAAAGTGGGTGGGGTTATATCCTTCCTGTTTGGCCCTGTCCGGGGATGTCCTCGGATGGGGCCACAGTGTCTCCTGACCCCTCCTGTCTCAGCCTCCAGTATTTATGCTGCTGTAGTTCATGTGTCGGGGGGCTGGGGTCAGTTTGTTATATCTGGAGTACTTCTCCTGTCCTATTCGGTGTCCTGTGTGAATCTAAGTGTGCGTTCTCTAATTCTCTCCTTCTCTCTTTCTTTCTCTCTCTTGGAGGACCTGAGCCCTAGGACCATGCCCCAGGACTACCTGACATGATGACTCCTTGCTGTCCCCAGTCCACCTGGCTGTGCTGCTGCTCCAGTTTCAACTGACCTGAACCCTAGGACCATGCCCCAGCACTACCTGACATGATGACTCCTTGCTGTCCCCAGTCTACCTGACCGTGCTGCTGCTCCAGTTTCAACTGTTTTGCCTTATTATTATTCGACCATGCTGGTCATTTATGAACATTTGAACATCTTGGCCATGTTCTGTTATAATCTCCACCCGGCACAGCCAGAAGAGGACTGGCCACCCCACATAGCCTGGTTCCTCTCTAGGTTTCTTCCTAGGTTTTGGCCTTTCTAGGGAGTTTTTCCTAGCCACCGTGCTTCTACACCAGCATTGCTGTTTGGGGTTTTTGGCTGGGTTTCTGTACACCACTTTGAGATATCAGCCGATGTACGAAGGGCTACATAAATACATTTTATTTTATTTGACAATGACCCAACACACCTCCAGGCTGTGTAGGGGCTATTTGACCAAGAAGGAGAGTGATGGAGTGCTGCATCAGATAACCTGGCCTCCACAATCACCCGACCTCAGCCTAATTGAGATGGTTTGGGATGAGTTTGACTGCAGAGTGAAGGAAAAGCAGCCAACAAGTAATCAGCATATGTGGGAACTCCTTCAAGACTGTTGGAAAAGCATTGATTTATTTCACACTTTTTTGGTTACTACATGATTCCATATGTGTTATTTCATAGTTTTGATGTCTTCACTATTATTCTACAATGTAGAAAATAGTAAATAATAAAGACAAACCCTTGAATGAGTAGGTGTGTCCAAATGTTTGACTGGTACTGTATGTTTCCTATTATCTGCTTCATCTGGACATACTGTAGGGCCTATCACTGGACAAGGCAGCGAGTGAATGTAGCCCTGGGAGACACATACACATACACGCACGCACACACACACTCACGCACACACACACAGACAGGTATGTGTGTAGATGGTGCTGTGTAGCCTGTTCGTGTCTGTGTGAATTACACATAAAGCTGTAATAGGAAGACTATCAGTAGCCTGTATCTGGACGGCCTTGTACCTCACGGTATTTATCTTTTCATGTGGCCGTAAATTTGACAGAACCGCTTTCCCGATGTCAAATCAAATCAAATCAAATGTTATTGGTACCATACAGATATTTAGCATAGTTAAGTGTCACTCCTTTACCATTAGAAAAAAATATTTAGGTAAAAATCAGAGCGGACATTGTACGGCACAACAAAGCTTGTGTTAGTATCACGCACAACTCAAAACACTGAGATAGAAAGGTATGATTTGTTGTCCTTTCTTTGGAATTTTGCTGAATGGTGAAATGTTGAACTAATATTATTATTAGTCTTTTGTCAACATGAACTGGATATTACACAACAGACAGAAAGTAACTCTAAATATATGACAGTTGTAACCCTGTCTTCTTCCTCCTCCGTGTTCTACTCTACCAGCTCCTTGTTCGAGCTGTCACAACAACCAGGTATCAGAATGAACTAGTCTGTGAGTGTGAGTGTGCGTGTGTGAGAGTGTATGTGTGCATTTACTGAAAGTTCAGTTCTGCTTTTGTCTGACTTTTGTCCCAGCGTACTGTACACTCAGTCCCTCTCCTTTCTGATTTACACCGACCTGTGTGTGCGTTTGTGTGTGTCAGAGAGTCATTAACGTGGCTGTGTGAAGGGGGAGACTTGATGGTGTCAGGAACCTTTTCAAGAGTTCCTCTCATAATGAGTGTCTTCATACACACGCACACACGCACACACACACACACACACACACACACACACACACACACACACACACACACACACACACACACACACACACACACACACACACACACACACACACACACACACACACACACACACACACACACACACGTGCAGCGTGCAGAGCAATAAAGACGGAGTAGGACTCTGTCATAACATGGTAAGCCTGGAAAAGGTTACCCAAGCACCTCTTCCATACTGAGATGATATCTTAGGAATTATCCTTAGCAATTAAAACTGAGAAAGAGGGAAAGAGAAAGAGGGAGAGAGAGAAGAGGAGAGAGAGACGAGAGAGAGGATGATAGAGAGATAGCGAAAGAGAAAGAAAGAAAGAAAGATAGAAAGAAAGAAAGATAGAAAGAAAGAAAGAAAGAAAGTGAGCAAGCGAGCAGAGGGAACTACTCAAATCTCCTTGTAAATGTCACAGAGCCACTTAAGTAAATCTTTACTGTAATATCTCAAACTGACTGGATATCAGTCATACTGCTTGGGTGGAGTGTGTATGCTCATAGGGGCAGATTGTCCTGTTAAAGAAATAAAAATAATAATAATAATAATAATAATATATATATATATATACAGTGCCTGCAGAAAGTATTCAGACCCCTTGACTTTTTCCACATTTTGATACATTACAGCCTTAAAGTCAAAATTTATTTAAAAATACATATATTTTTATTACATTTTTGCTAATTTATATAAAATAAACAACTGTAATATCACATTTACATAAGTATTCAGACCCTTTACTCAGTACTTTGTACTCAGAACTTTTGGCATCGATTAAGGCATTGAGTCTTTTGGGTATGAAGCTACAAGCTTGGCACACCTGTATTTGGGGAGTTTATCCCATTCTTTTCTGCAGATCCTCTCCAGCTCTGTCAGGTTGGATGGGGAGAGTTGCTGCACAGGTATTTTCAGGTCTCTCCAGACAAGTTCATTCAGGTACAAGTTTGGGCTCTGACTGGGCCACTGAAGGACATTCAGAAACATTCACATTGCTCTGGAGCAGGTTTTCATCAAGGATCTCTCTCTGTACTTTGACCTATTAATTTTTCCCTCGAACCTGACTAGCCTCCGAGTCCCTGCCGCTGAAAATCATCCCCACAGCATGAGGCTGCCACCACCATGCTTCACTGTTGTCACGTTCTGAACATAATTCGTGTGTGTTTTCCTTGTTTTAGTGTTGGTCAGGACGTGAGCTGGGTGGGCATTCTATGTTGTGTGTCTGGTTTGTCTATTTCTATGTTTGGCCTGATATGGTTCTCAATCAGAGGCAGGTGTTAGTCATTGTCTCTGATTGGGAACCATATTTAGGTAGCCTGTTTTGTGTTGGGTTTTGTGGGTGATTGTTCCTGTCTTTGTGTTTGTGGCACCAGATAGGACTGTTTTGGTTTTTTCACGTTTCTTGTTTTGTAGATTGTTGTACTTTCATCTTTATTAAAGATGTACAAAACTAACCACGCTGCATTTGGGTCCGCCTCTCTTTCCCCAGAAGAAAACCATTACAACTGTAGGGATGGTGCCAAGTTTCCTCCAGAAATTACGCTTGGCATTCTGGAAAATAGTTCAATCTTGGTTTCATCAGACCAGAGAATCTAGTTTCTCATGGTCTGAGAGTCTTTAGGTGCCTTTTGGCAAACTCCAAGCGGGCTGTCATATACAGTGCTTTTCTGAAAGTATTCGGCCCCCTTGAACTTTGCGACCTTTTGCCACATTTCAGGCTTCAAACATAAAGATATAAAACTGTATTTTTTTGTGAAGAATCAACAACAAGTGGGACACAATCAAGAAGTGGAACGACATTTATTGGATATTTCAAACTTTTTTAACAAATCAAAAACTGAAAAATTGGGCATGCAAAATTATTCAGCCCCCTTAAGTTAATACTTTGTAGCGCCACCTTTTGCTGCGATTACAGCTGTAAGTCGCTTGGGGTATGTCTCTATCAGTTTTGCACATCGAGAGACTGACATTTTTTCCCATTCCTCCTTGCAAAACAGCTCGAGCTCAGTGAGGTTGGATGGAGAGCATTTGTGAACAGCAGTTTTCAGTTCTTTCCACAGATTCTCGATTGGATTCAGGTCTGGACTTTGACTTGGCCATTCTAACACCTGGATATGTTTATTTTTGAACCATTCCATTGTAGATTTTGCTTTATGTTTTGGATCATTGTCTTGTTGGAAGACAAATCTCCGTCCCAGTCTCAGGTCTTTTGCAGACTCCATCAGGTTTTCTTCCAGAATGGTCCTGTATTTGGCTCCATCCATCTTCCCATCAATTTTAACCATCTTCCCTGTCCCTGCTGAAGAAAAGCCGGCCCAAACCATGATGCTGCCACCACCATGTTTGACAGTGGGGATGGTGTGGTCAGGGTGATGAGCTGTGTTGCTTTTACGCCAAACATAACGTTTTGCATTGTTGCCAAAAAGTTCCATTTTGGTTTCATCTGACCAGAGCACCTTCTTCCACATGTTTGGTGTGTCTCCCAGGTGGCTTGTGGCAAACTTTAAACAACACTTTTTATGGATATCTTTAAGAAATGGCTTTCTTCTTGCAACTCTTCCATAAAGGCCAGATTTGTGCAATATACGACTGATTGTTGTCCTATGGACAGAGTCTCCCACCTCAGCTGTAGATCTCTGCAGTTCATCCAGAGTGATCATGGGCCTCTTGGCTGCATCTCTGATCAGTCTTCTCCTTGTATGAGCTGAAAGTTTAGAGGGACGGCCAGGTCTTGGTAGATTTGCAGTGGTCTGATACTCCTTCCATTTCAATATTATCGCTTGCACAGTGCTCCTTGGGATGTTTAAAGCTTGGGAAATCTTTTTGTATCCAAATCCGGCTTTAAACTTCTTCACAACAGTATCTCGGACCTGCCTGGTGTGTTCCTTGTTCTTCATGATGCTCTCTGCGCTTTTAACGGACCTCTGAGACTATCACAGTGCAGGTGCATTTATACGGAGACTTGATTACACACAGGTGGATTGTATTTATCATCATTAGTCATTTAGGTCAACATTGGATCATTCAGAGATCCTCACTGAACTTCTGGAGAGAGTTTGCTGCACTGAAAGTAAAGGGGCTGAATAATTTTGCACGCCCAATTTTTCAGTTTTTGATTTGTTAAAAAAGTTTGAAATATCCAATAAATGTCGTTCCACTTCATGATTGTGTCCTACTTGTTGTTGATTCTTCACAAAAAAATACAGTTTTATATCTTTATGTTTGAAGCCTGAAATGTGGCAAAAGGTCGCAAAGTTCAAGGGGGCCGAATACTTTCGCAAGGCACTGTATATTCTTAAAAAAGTATGTATATCTATATAGGTATATATGTGTATATGTATGCTTATGTGTATGTATATGGATATACATATTTACCCAAAAAATATATGGCGGATTGGAAATGATGCAAACAATTCCATTGATGGAAGCAACAATCTTTCCGTGATATTAAGCTGATCCACCCCTTTAAAAAAAACAACGCCCTGTTTCCATCAACTATCATCAAGTTTTCTCCCGGCTTGATAGAAGCTCTGTGAACTGCGGTGGCGCAGTGGTCTAAGCAGCGCCCTCTTACTCTGTGCATCACCTGTTTGTGCCCGTCGATGTATAGCCACACGCACACCCAAAACATTAACACGAGTGCTTTTTTTCATTCTTCTCTTTTATTATTTGTTGTTCTAGACAGCTGGCTGTTGAGCACATCTCCATCTGCTATGGAGCCTATCTGTATAGGGAACATTAAGATTTTTTTAATATGCTGCGACTGTAGATAGGGGTGGAGATTGGCGGAGCACACACACACACACACACACACACACACAGATTGACGGGGAACAGGGCGACGGAGCGGGCCACTCTGCCATTAACGTGCCCAGCGCTGTTATTACAGGCCTAATGACATCCCTCTCAGACCGCACGCTGGGAAAACGGCGGCGGGAGGCCCGACTCTACCCTCTGCGGGCGCCAGCCACCAGCCGCCCCCTCCCATCAAAGAGCATCAATTCTAACGTGTCTTTTCCTTTTCCTGAATGAGGGACACACACTCACTCTCTCTTTTCCTCCCCCCAAAAAGAGAGACACAGGCTCTCCAGATAATGTCTTTCACAGTTCAGAGGCTGTACAGGGGTTCCCTCCTGCCTCCCTTGAAATGGGAAAATTAATAGTTCCTCTTTGAAACAAATTGGCATTACACCCCTTAATGCATTAATGTCTAGATGCTGCTACCCGCCTTGACATAGGGGCGGGGGTGGGGACAGGGGTGTGGATGGGGGAGGGTGGGGGGCGATTGTGAGGCAATGCGATATAAAGATCCATCAGACATCGTTTCATTTATCAACCCTTTTGTGTATGAATGTTACACAAAGAGGCGAGATAGATGGGGAGAGCAGTGTGTCTGTATGGAGGATTGTGAAGATATGCATGAGTGTGTGTGGAGCACAGACCCCTACTAGTGCTGGCCCATGACGGCAGTTTAAATGGGGGTTAGTGTGAATAAATAATATAGAGCAACATATTATGACCCAGGAACACAGAGAAGGAGTCACCTTGCTGTCTCTGGCCCCTCAACACTCCACTACTGTAGGCTTGGATCTATAATGAATCCCAAATGGCACCCTATTCCCTAAATACTTTTGACAAAGTAGTGCAATGATCAAGCATTCAAAGTTTAATGGTTGCCATTTAATTTCCCTTTTCATGACTGCAGTTGTCCGAACGCTTGGTGTAAGGACGGTTCTTTTTTATGTTGACAACAATTCTTAAAAATGAAAAAAAAATAAAAAATGGAACGAATGTCATAGGGACAAAAGGAATGTTATTACCATAATATTGTTGTGGAATTGAAGTTTATTGGCACTTTAACATTTACAAAGTATCTAAATACATACTCTTAGCAAATGCATATCCCCCCAAAAATACATGACCCTTTCCCTTGTTGCTTTATTGTCAAATCAAAACATACAATGATACATTGGCAGCACTTAAACAGGTAAGTCAACGTGTTGACTTGTGTTGTAGTTCCTGGACAGCCTGGGTTATAAGCCAGAGTTTGTTTCCTTTGACTTGTAGTGCAGCCACAAACAAAGAGGATAGCTGACTTGAAATGGATTTGTGCCACCGAACGGGCCACACCATGTGTATGAGGTTACTGACATGTCAGACAGTGTGAACATAAATGCATACACACATAAAAACTAAACTCATTAAAAAAAAAAAGAGGTCATGACAATCCATAGAGAGAAGACCAGATAGCACCAACAAAAACGTTTTAAAACTGGCGATACAAGACCGTGGTGTTCCCATGCCGTACAGAAAATAGAGTTTCAATTCAAAGGTGATGAGAGATTGTATAAGAAATATTCGACCCCACTGAACACTTCACATACCGTGTATGTAAACAGGGCATTGAGGAGTTAGTATGATCCCAGGTTTGGGAGCAGGCTACTGAGGATAGTGTGAACACCATACTGTATAATGATTAGTGTATGAAAATAGATCTGAAGGAAAATGTTTGGTTGGTCAGGTTCATAAGCAGGTTCATATCCTCTAACAGTCTGACTGGTCTGGTCCATCCAGATACTTTCTCTGGGTTTTATATTTGATTTCATCTCTGCTGCAAAATACCGCCACGGACAGATGCACCTGAAAACAGAAATCTAACACTGGACTCCCCCGAATAAAAACCTTCTTAGTCAGCATACATTGAGGAGCTGTTTCATGAAGATCTTATATACAAACCATAGAGACACAATCTAGATTGTATATTTCTATGATAAAACCTGCATGTCAGCGACATCATCTCCAGTTACCATAGATTTTAGATTGTATATTTCTATGATAAAACCTGCACGTCAGCGACCTCATCTCCAGTTACCATAGATTTTAGATTGTATATTTCTATGATAAAACCTGCACGTCAGCGACCTCATCTCCAGTTACCATAGATTTTAGATTGTATATTTCTATGATAAAACCTGCACGTCAGCGACCTCATCTCCAGTTACCATAGCGAGAGTGAGGCTTCAGATCTGTCCTTTTTGAAAATATATACTATGACTTGAATTCCCTCTAAAAGATTCCACGGTACATTCTTTACCAAATACATTCTCTACTCTAAAATATACTGTTCCTCTGGCTACAAAACAAATGTGGTTAGTACCTCTGTACTCTGTCCCATATCTTACTGAGGAGAAAAGTTGTGTTAGCCTGATCCCAGATCTGTTGATGCCATCTTGTTTGTGTTGTCATTAGCTGCAAACCAGCACAAACAGATCTGGGACCAGGCTAGAGATGAGCAGTAATGTCAGTAAAACTGTGAGACATTACAGACTGTCCTGTTACCTACAGATCTTTGAAGTGGAATTGATGACACTGACTGACCGCTGACCAATAACATGAATATCACTGTGCTCAAAGATAAGGTCACACAGTTGTTTTTGTTTCAGTTGGGAATTTCTGTTGGGATGTTGTGCTCTGTCGTTTCCTCTTTGAATGAATCGTCCTCTTCATCCTCCTCACGCTCCTCCTCTTCTTCCTGAAACATAAAACATATAATAGGGTCAACACAGAATATTCAGGCACAGTATTTTCCTCACCTGGGTCCTCAAAATAGGTCTCTGGAAGGTCAAAAATATAAATGCCTTTAGACCACAGTTGGCCAAATCACATCCGAACTCCATAAATTAGATTTTTAGACAGGTCTGTCTCAATACCAACAGGGATAAGTAGTTCGTGTTGGTAGGCTAGTGTTTTGCTGGTGTTAAAGGCATTGTTCAGCAGCCATTTCCTCTTAGAACAAAGAGCTGTAGTCAGGGTGGGCAGGACTTGACACCCAGCTGATTCAGAAGGGAAGGCAAAGTGAAAGTGACGGTGGCGACAGCCGCAACAGTGACTAAATGACTCTGACAGATGCAATTATCTCCTTCTCTAGAGGTTAATATACACACCGAGTTTGAAAATGTAATGACTGCTTTAAGGAGCGTGTGTGTACGTGCAGCTGGACAGACCTACATGATGTATAGGCCTAGTGTAGATTCTTGGTGTGGATGTGAAGGCCCGCTGATTCTTCTAACAGTGTGTATGGTGTGTAGATGTGGTTCTGTTTCCCCTCACAGTATCCTTATAGTATACTCTATATCTAACGACATAGTAGAAAGGTATTGGTACATTCCTCAGTGTAGACTACCCATTATGACTGTGACGGTCATAGAAGTTTGGATGACAGTTATTGATCAGCCAATTAACCACGGTCACCATAATAACTTTTTGAATAGCAAAAAAAATATATATATATAGAGTGGGGCAAAAAAGTATTTAGTCAGCCACCAATTGTGCAAGTTCTCCCACATAAAAAGATGAGAGAGGTCTGTAATTTTCATCATAGGTACACTTCAACTATGACAGACAAAATGAAAAAAACAAAAATACAGAAAATCACATTGTAGGATTTTTAATACATTTATTTGCAAATTATGGTGGAAAATAAGTATTTGGTCAATAACAAAAGTTTCTCAATACTTTGTTATATACCCTTTGTTGGCAATGACAGAGGTCAAACGTTTTCTGTAAGTCTTCACAAGGTTTTCACACACTGTTGCTGGTATTGTGGCCCATTCCTCCATGCAGATCTCCTCTAGAGCAGTGATGTTTTGGGGCTGTTGCTGGGCAACATGGACTTTCAACTCCCTCTAAAGATTTTCTATGGGGTTGAGATCTGGAGACTGGCTAGGCCACTCCAGGACCTTGAAATGCTTCTTACGAAGCCACTCCTTCGTTGCCCAGGCGGTGTGTTTGGGATCATTGTCATGCTGAAAGACCCAGCCACGTTTCATCTTCAATGCCCTTGCTGATGGAAGGAGGTTTTCACTCAAAATCTCACAATACATGGCCCCATTCATTCTTTCCTTTACACGGATCAGTCGTCCTGGTCCCTTTGCAGAAAAACAGCCCCAAAGCATGATGTTTCCACCCCCATGCTTCACAGTAGGTATGGTGTTCTTTGGATGCAACTCAGCATTCTTTGTCCTCCAAACACGACAAGTTGAGTTTTTACCAAAAAGTTATATTTTGGTTTCATCTGACCATATGACATTCTCCCAATCTTCTTCTGGATCATCCAAATGCTCTCTAGCGAACTTCAGACGGGCCTGGACATGTACTGGCTTAAGCAGGGGGACACGTCTGGCACTGCAGGATTTGAGTCCCTGGCGGCGTAGTTTGTTACTGATGGTAGGCTTTGTTACTTTGGTCCCAGCTCTCTGCAGGTCATTCACTAGGTCCCCCCTGTGTGGTTCTGGGATTTTTGCTCACTGTTCTTGTGATCATTTTGACCCCACAGGGTTAGATCTTGCGTGGGAGCCCCAGATGGAGGGAGATTATCAGTGGTCTTGTATGTCTTCCATTTCCTAATAATTGCTCCCACAGTTGATTTCTTCAAACCAAGCTGTTTACCTATTGCAGATTCAGCCTTCCCAGCCTGGTGCAGGTCTACAATTTTGTTTCTGGTGTCCTTTGACAGCTCTTTGGTCTTGGCCATAGTGGAGGTTGGAGTGTGACTGTTTGAGGTTGTGGACAAGTGTCTTTTATACTGATAACAAGTTCAAACAGGTGCAATAAAATGCTAATTAATTACTTAAAAATCATACAATGTGATTTTCTGGATTTTTGTTTTAGATTCCATCTCTCACAGTCGAAGTGTACCAATGATAGAAATTACAGACCTCTACATGCTTTGTAAGTGGGAAAACCTGCAAAATCGGCAGTGTGTCAAATACTTGTTCTCCCCACTGTATATATACATACACACATCTTTAAAGATGCACATTTTCTTCTCTCCACAGTTCCTGACTGCATGTGTTGCTGCTGCAGGGAGGGGGGCATTACCTAAGCAAATGAAGACTTGTTTGCTAAAACACCTGGCTTGTTTCAGCAAGGAGAAACAAAGTTGGACTCAACCTCACAAATGCCCAGCCGTCCAGTCTTCCGTCAGCTGTTCATTCCACAAAAAAAACAGTTATGGCAGTTATTTTATTTTCATGACGGTGTTTATCTCTGACCATCGGTTACATGGTTATAAAGTCGTTGTGCCAGCCCTACTCCTATGGTAGTTATTATAACACAGGAGAAAATCTCCCCAAACTCCGAAGTGCACTTCAACAGCAGCTAATTGGGCCAATTGAGTATTTAAACATCAGATTGCAGTCCCTATTAGCCCTGGTCAAAAGTAGTGCACTGTATAGGGAATAGGGTGGAACGCAGCCTAACTACGAAGCAGAGTGGATCTCCCAGGCTTGATAACTGCGAGACATTAGCAGTGGAGTCGTAAATCAGCCAGAGTTTAGTTCTGGTTCATATATCACCCTGTAACTCACACACACCTTGTCTGTGTCTCCTCTATGGACGCACTTTTGATATGCAGCCTCCCACCGGTAAAAAATGCCTTACTCTTTCCTGAACTCAGGATACTTCTCCACCTCCCTCCTTCGGCCGGGCCCCACCCGCGGGCCGATATAAATCTATCGTTGCCGGGGACAACATGTCGTGAACCTCGGCCGACGTACGTATCGGGCCGTGCCATCCACCAAATCTCTCGGACAAGCCTGCCAATTTTCCAATTACCTGTGGCACCATTCACTATCTCATCCCCAGGCAATGGGGAGACAGGAGACGAGGAGAGGCCAGGCTGGCCAATAGCTAGCGCATGCTAACAGTCTCATAAACAGCCAGGGTTGGGGCTAAGAGGAGCTCCTTAAGTACTGTAAATAGACTGACTGGCTGATTTTAATGTACCTATGCTGACCTGGTCATGTTCTGTTAGCAGCTCCAGCAAACACTTAAAGACTTCATTTGTCCAGTATAGAAAGTATAGGGATAAAGAGAGAGGCCAGGTGTATGACGGCACTACACAATATACTCTGAAGGAGATAAAGAGAGAGGCCAGGTGTATGACGGCACTACACAATATACTCTGAAGGAGATAAAGAGAAAGGCCAGGTGTATGACGGCACTACACAATATACTCTGAAGGAGATAAAGAGAGAGGCCAGGTGTATGACAGCACTACACAATATACTCTGAAGGAGATAAAGAGAGAGGCCAGGTGTATGACGGCACTACACAATATACTCTGAAGGAGATAAAGAGAAAGGCCAGGTGTATGACGGCACTACACAATATACACTGAAGGAGATAAAGAGAAAGGCCAGGTGTATGACGGCACTACACAATATACACTGAAGGAGATAAAGAGAGAGGCCAGGTGTATGACGGCACTACACAATATACACTGAAGGAGATAAAGAGAGAGGCCAGGTGTATGACGGCACTACACAATATACACTGAAGGAGATAAAGAGAGAGGCCAGGTGTATGACGGCACTACACAATATACTCTGAAGGAGATAAAGAGAAAGGCCAGGTGTATGACAGCACTACACAATATACACTGAAGGAGATAAAGAGAGAGGCCAGGTGTATGACGGCACTACACAATATACTCTGAAGGAGATAAAGAGAAAGGCCAGGTGTATGACAGCACTACACAATATACACTGAAGGAGATAAAGAGAGAGGCCAGGTGTATGACGGCACTACACAATATACTCTGAAGGAGATAAAGAGAAAGGCCAGGTGTATGACAGCACTACACAATATACACTGAAGGAGATAAAGAGAGAGGCCAGGTGTATGACAGCACTACACAATATACTCTGAAGGAGATAAAGAGAGAGGCCAGGTGTATGACGGCACTACACAATATACTCTGAAGGAGATAAAGAGAAAGGCCAGGTGTATGACAGCACTACACAATATACACTGAAGGAGATAACGCTACACAAGTAAAACGTGTTCAGAGAGAGACGGGAGCATTTTCAGTATTTTTACTAGTGTGAAATACTGTACATAACACGTTTAAATAACCACATTAATAAAAACATGGAAACATGCTGATATGATCATTATTGCACTGCTGTGGAGGACATGAACAATGCCAAGTAACTAACAACTACTACAAGCTGTGGTGTACCCTTTCCATTATGACCACAACCATAGGAGTTAGCAAGACAGCACAAATAGATCTGGCACCAGAACCCCTGAGCCTGTTCCCTCACAGAAACAGAATAATGAGATAGTGGGCCCTGACGCAAGGCCGGTCCCACTGACAGACAGAGTGATATTTGCGCTGTGAGGAGTGGAGTGGAGTGGAGAGGAGTGGAGTGGAGAGGAGTGGAGTGGAGAGAGCCACCAGAAGGAGTTCTTCCCTCAAAGGGCCTGGAGAAAGGGAGAGAGTGGTGGAGGAAGAGGGGATAAGAGGGAGAGAGAGAGAAACTGACAGGCTCTGGCATATCTCCATCACTCCCCTTTGGGAGAGAGGTAGGGGGAGAAGGGGATGGAGGGGAAGAAAGAGACAGAAAGGTAGAGGGAGAGAGACTGTTCCGCCCACACATACTCTATCTCCATGGGTCACCAGCCCTCTGGCACCAGCAGCACATACATGTATGCTAATGACATGCCACATGTTTTATTCTAATTGAGTTGGGTGTTCTTAAAGGGCATGCAGAGCCTGTCGTCTATCGCTCTCCTGCTTTCTCACACACTGCTGCTGCTGCTCTCAACATGTGAGTCTGGAAGGAAGGAGAGAGGTGGAGAGAGATGGAGACTACTCCCCCCACACAAGAGGAGGAGAGCAAGGATGAGGGGGAGGAGAGTAGTGAACCCTAGGTGGCAACAAAGGCCCATGGAGCTGCTAATGTGCTCGAGGCTGAGACCCCCACTAGCTGAAAAGGAGAACACAATCGCTCCAAAAGACAACCCCCTCCTCCATCCCTCCCCCCGCCCACACACCACATGCAGAAAACTTCATAAAGCGGGATAAAAAACAATGCTGTAAAATAAAATGTAAATGTCCAACACCACATCTCCTTCTTTAATGAGCTTCAGCATCGTCCCTTTATCAAGCTGGCGCAATCCTCACAAGAATTAGCAGCTAATTAGTAGGACTTACTTTCCTTTTTGCTTTGATGGTATTTACCAGTGTGGTTGTCTGTGGTGTACTGTGTGTGTGTGGTGGAGGAAGTAGTGTTATGGTACTGGGTTTCTTTGATAAGTGCTGCTGGGTGGTTCTAAGGGGTTTACAGCATCCCTGCAAGGTATTGATGCTCCTAGAACCACATGAAAACACCCACGGTGTGAACAACATTAAAGCATACAAATAACTAACGATTAAAACACCTCATATGACCAACACTAATGTCCAAAAGAGAGTGTACAAAGACAGACTCTGGTGTGAAGCCCTGTGTGTATTCATACAGTCATCAAACACTCTTTCACAAAGGCGATATTTGTGTCCTTTTGAAAGGGACAAATGAAATTCTAATGGCACAAAAGGAATTGATTAAGCAAATGAAGGGTGGTGTGTCTGTGTGTGTGAGTGAGTGAGGAAGAAACAGTGAGAAAAGAAGAGTGTATGTGTGTGTCAGTGTATAAGCATGAAATGTGTGTATGAACGTCTGTGTGTGTGTGTGTATGAGCGTGGGAGTGTATGAGCATGAATGTATGTGTATGTGTGAGCGTGGGAGTGTATGAGCATGAATGTATGTGTATGTGTATGTGTGTGTATGAGCGTGGGAGTGTATGAGCATGAATGTATGTGTATGTGTGTGTATGAGCGTGGGAGTGTATGAGCATGAATGTATGTGTATGTGTGTGAGTGTGTATGAATGTGCGCACCGGTGTGATTTAAAGCCTCTGTGGCCACTCAGGAGAGGACACAATATAATTGGTTGGGCCATAAACAGTGGTTTCATTAGTTCCTTCAGACAGTGCATTACATTTAAACACATCTCACCCACACACACACGGCCTCCTCTCCTCTACCTCGTTCTTCTCCGGTCCTGTTCTCCCTCTCTTTTTCTTCCCTACTCCTCGTCTTCCTCTCTGTCGCTCCCTACACCACACCGCCCAGCCAAACCAGTCACCAGAAAGCAGCACAATTAAATTTCATGACTGCGCATATTTGTGATTCCCATTTCGTTTATTACAAAGGGCATTCATTAATCTCCCTTCTTTTCCGAGAAGCGGATTTCCATTTTAGTGAGGCATGACAGATACTGGAGGTGAGCCTACCAAGCCAGGCTTAATTTAATCAGAGGTAAAATGCACAAGCGGGAGGTTTTTTATCCTCTGTTTGATAAGAGCTGATGCTCACAGGGAAAATATATGGTGGCGGTGGCGGCGTGTGTGTGTGCGTGTGCGTGCACGTGTGTGTGTGTGTGTGCGTGTGTGCGCGTGTGTGTGTGTGAGAGTGAGGGGGAGAAGAGAAGTCATTTCTCTGCAGTTTCCAATTTGAACCATTTAAAATGTGGCACTAAATCATAAATAAAGGCTAAAGGCAAAGTGCTTGGTAGGAATCTGTGGGACAAACTGGCCAAAGTGCCTCTTCCATTATCTCTGAGTAATGGAGAGGACGTACAAAGAAATCAGGAACAAATAAAAACAACAGAAACCTGAAAGAAGCTGGAAATGAGGGACCAGAGGACAAGTCAATGAAAACCTGGCTATTAGTGCTGAGCGATTAACCGACATTCCAGGTATTATTTATTTTTTACAACTCGTTGACCTACATCTGTTCAATTGTTTGAATTCCATTTCGTCAGTTGTTTTTCTGTGAGCTCGATGTGCAGTTTCTGTAGAGATAAATCTGATCAAGCCTCAACAGTGTAAGATGTAGTAGGAAGTTGTAGTTTCCAACAGGCCACTATTCTACATTGTTTAGAGCAGAAAACAAGGTAATTAACTACAATGACCATAATCCATTGCGTGCTCGCTTACTTGTCCGGAACAGACACAAAGACTGAGAGAAAAGAGAACACAATATCTAGAGGGATTAGAAAAAAGTTGCTTTGCGAACCTGAAAATACATGATCGAAGTTATTGATAGTTGATACTTAGCAGTCCTAAACTATGCTTTATTTACTTTGAAGAACTACTAAAATAGTGATTTTGTCACTCGACTTGTCAACTCGACTCAATGAGCAACAGAGTAGGGCTGTCTAATAAGTCCTTAGTTTTGGGGATATGCTCGCGTAAAACAATTTGGCTAATCTATACTTCCAATTTTCCAAGTCCTATTCTTGAAGATCAAGGGGTATTACATGGTTTTTAATGTAAAGATATAATTTAATCTAATTATTATATGTAGTAGAAAGTGATTGGCTAGAAGAAGCCTACATAACCAACCCATAAAGTAAAATTGAACATCCATATATGGCCAGCTATGAAAACTTTAACATTGATTTATCCTGCAATAGATGTTGTTCAATTGGTAACATACATTTTTGTCTTCTTCTAATGCCTCTTAAGGGGAAAGTAATCTGAAATTAACTGAACGTAATCAGATTACTTTACAGAGTTTGGGTAACTCAAAAGTTACGTTACTGATTACAATTTTGGACAGGTAACTAGTAACTAACAGATTACATTTAGAAAGTAATCTATCCAACCCTGGAAATAACACATGGAATCATGTAGTAACCAAAAAAGTGTTAAACAAATCTAAATATATTTTAGATTCTTCAAAGTAGCCCCCCTTCGCTTTGATGACAGCTTTGCACATTCTTGGCATTCTCTCAACCACCTTCACCTGGAATGCTTTCCCAACAGTCTTGAAGGAGTTCCCACATATGCTGAGCACTTGTTGGCTGCTTTTCCTTTACTCTGCACTCCAACTCATCCCAAACCATCTTAATTGGGTTGAGGTCGGGTGATTGTGGAGGCCAGGTCATCTGATGCAGCACTCCATTACTCTCATTCTTGGTCAAATAACCCTTACACAGCCTGGAGGTGTGTTGGGTCATCGTCCTGTTGAAAAACAAATGATAGTCCCACTAAGCGCAAACCTGATCTGATGGCGTATTGCTGCAGAATACCGTGGTAGACATGCTGGTTAAGTGTGCCTTGAATGCTAAATAAATCACAGACAGTATCACCAGCAAAGCAGCCCCACACCATCACACCTCCTCCTCCATGCTTCATGGTGGGAGCCACACATACAGAGATCATCCGTTCACCTACTCTGCGTCTCACAAAGACACAGCATTTGGAACCCAAAATCTCAAATTTGGACTCATCAGACCAAAGGACAGATTTCCCCCGGTTTAATGTCCATTGCTCGTGTTTCTTGACCCAAGCAAGTCTCTTCTTATTATTGGTGTCCTTTAGTAGTGGTTTCTTTGAAGCAATTTGACCATGAAGACCTGATTCACGCAGTCTCTGAACAGTTGATGTTGAGATGTGTCTGTTACTTGAACTCTGTGATGCATTTATTTGGGCTGCCATTTCTGAGGCTGGTAACTCCAATGAACTTATCCTCTGCAGCAGAGGTAACTCTGGGTCTTCCCTTGCTGTGGCGGTCCGCATGAGAGCCAGTTTCAACATAGCGCTTGATGGTTTTTACGACTATACTTGAAGAAACTTTCACAGTTCTTGAAATCTTCCGCACTGACTAACCTTCTTGTCTTAAAGTAATGACGGACGGTCATTTCTCTTTGCTTATTTGAGCTGTTCTTGCCATAATATGGACTTTGTCTTTTACCAAATAGGGCTATCTTCTGTATACCAACCCTACCTTGTCACAACACAACTGATTGGCTAAAAAACATTGAGGAAAGAAATTCCACTATTTAACTTTTAACAAGGCCCACCTGTTAATTGAAATGCATTCCAGGTGACTACCTCATGAAGCTGGTTGAGAGAATGCCAAGAGTGTGCAAAGCTGTCATCAAGGCAAAGGGTGGCTGCTTTGAAGAATCTCAAATATAAAATATATTTTGATTGGTTTAACACTTTTTTGGTTACTACATGATTCTATATGTGTTATTTCATAGATGATGTCTTCACCATTATTCTACAATGTAGAAAATAGTAAAAATAAAGAAAATCCCTTGAATGAGTAGGTGTGTCTAAACTTTTGACTGGTACTGTACATTCTGCATTCAGAATGAACAGAGCTGTGGTTGTGTTCATGAAAAGAGTAAATTTAGTGGGTAGACTGATTGCTAGTGGAATATTTCTAAGGGATGTGTTGGTGTCGATTTCTCCTCTTTCGACTCCTTCGACAAGGGTGGTAGTTGTGAATCTGCTTCAGTTAATTACGGATGATCAAATCCGGAAAGAGCCGAGTCGTTTTCGTAAGTCTGCTTGCGGTTTTCGTGTACTGTCGGCAGGTTTTCCGGCAGATGTCGTTAAGCATGTTGTTTCGTTCCGAAGGCAAGTGTTCATGTTTCTGAATAACAATGAGCAACAGTTAAAATGTGCATTTTAAAGTGAGGCATGGGGAGTGGCTCTACGCGGGGTTTGCCAGCAAAGATAGACTGCAGTGCTTTGAGAATGGGAACTTGGGGCATAAGAGCTTTGAGTGCCCACATAAAGGCTGTAGACAAGGTGAGGGTACAAGCGCCAGTGGGGGAAATCGAGGTCAACGGGCAGGGGGCCATGAGATGCAGGCAGCATAGGTGGGCCTAGTCATGCTAGGGATGGTGATGTAGATGAGGCTGGGTCAAGTCATGTTAAGGATGGTGGTGTAGATGTGGCTGGGTCTAGTCATCAAAATAAATGTATTTATATAGCCTGTCTTATATCAGCTGATATCTCAAAGTGCTGTACATAAACCCAGCCTAAAAAAAAACCCAAACAGCAAGCAATGCAGGTGTAGAAGCACAGTCATGCTATGGATGGTGGTGTAGCTGAGACTCGGTCTCGTCATGTTATGGATGGTGGTGTAGATGAGGCTGGGTCTAATCAGGTTATGCTAGTGGATGAGGAGAGTATAGTGGGGAAGGGTAAGCGACTATGGGTGAGGAGGGGGGTGTCATGCAGAAGAGGAAAAAGGGGGAGAAGAAAGGAGGTGGGAGGGTAGAGGCGAATAGAGAGAAAGGGCAGGTGGTCAGGATGGGAGATGGAGATGAGGAAGGTGAGTCTGAGGAAGAGGACGATGAGGTTTTCTTTTCAGACTCATTCTCAATGGGTCCAGAGCTGATAGCCAGTCAGGCAGAGGGGTCAAAGTACACGGTGAGGTAATAGTCAAGGTTCCTGAATGAGACTAAAGTGAAAAAGAAGGCTAATCTTTAAGCTTTTTTTTTTGCAATCCGGGAAAGTTATTAAGATCAGTACAACATGTGATGAAAAATGAGGGGCATGCTGTCCTCTCATTCAGGAAACGTTTTAGGTTGAGGAAGTGGGTCACAACCGTGTGTAAGGGTCTACCTTCAGACACTGTTTAGATTCATTGTTTCTTTCTGACACTGGGGCTTTTTTGAGCTATTGGTCTCTTTCTTTGCTGGCTTTTCTCCCACTTCTTATGGAGACTTCGGGTAGGCTCGCTTAATATAAATGGTGCCAGAGATGCGGGAAAGAGGAGTGAGTTGGGTGAATATGTAAAGCAAACAAAAGTACAGGTGTTGTTTCTGCAGGAGACGCATAGTGATGTGGTGAATGAAGTCGATTGGGGGCTCTGGTGGAAAGGGGCAAGTGTGCTGAGCCATGGAACAAATGTTAGTGCAGGGGTGGCAGTCCTTTTTGCACCGGGTCTGGCCGTAAAAAGAGGAGACGATGGTGTTCAGCGGGGACTGGAACTGCACAATGGATTTTTATGAAAGACAGAAATGGGGAGGAGCCTCATTCAGGCTTAGTGGGGGCGTTAAGGGACATCATTAATCAGTCTGACCTAGTGGATGTTTGGAGAACTAGACATCCTGACACAAGACCGTATACATGAGTGAAGGTCTTTGGGGCTAGGGTGAGTCTCTCTCTATGAAGACTATTATATTATAAACAGAAGAGTATAGTCTCTCTCCCTCTGAAGACTATTATATTATAAACAGGAGAGTATAGTCTCTCTCTCTCTTCCTTGAAGTCTATTATATTATCAATAGGAGAGTATGGTCTCTCTCTCCCTATGAAGACTATTATATTATCAACAGAAGAGTACAGTCTCTATTCTCTCTCGATGAAGACTATTTTTTGGAAATGGCGCCGGAGGAGATGGCTGCCGTTTTCCGGTCTCCTAACCAATTGTGCTATTATGTGTTCTTTTTCACGATATTTGTAAATTACTTTGTACATAATGTTTCTGCAACTGTATCTTACTGAAGAAAAGAGCTTCTGGATATCAGGACAGCGATCACTCACCTCGGATTAGACAAAGATTTTTTCAACAACAACAACAAGCAGGACTCACACGATATTCTCCAAACACCCCACAGGGCAGACATCCCAATTATTCACAAAAGGAAAAGACGCAGAGGACAAAGAGCCGGATGCCTCGTCCGGACCCGCAGAAGGCAACTAGCAACGCTGCCGTTACCGTCAATATTACTCGCCAACGTGCAATCATTGGACAATAAACTAGACGAGGTACGATCACGAATATCCTACCAACGGGACATCAAAAACTGTAATATCCTATGCTTCACGGATTCGTTGCTGAATGACGACATGGATATTCAGCTAGCGGGATACACGCTGCACCGGCAGGATAGAGCAGCATATTCCGTTAAGACGGGGACGGGGACGGGGGGGTCTGTGCATATTTGTAAACAACAGCTGGTGCACGAAATCTATGGAAGTCTCTAGATTTTGCTCGCCTGAAGTAGAGTATATTGTGATAAACTGCAGGCCACACTACTTGTCTAGAGCGTTCTCAGCTATACTTTTCGTGGCTGTTTATTTACCACCATAGAGAGATGCTGGCACTAAGACCGCACTAAGTCAGCTGTATAAGGAAATAAGCAAACAAGAAACCACTCACCCAGAGGCAGCGCTCCTAGTGGCCGGAGACTTTAATGCAGGGAAACTGAAATCAGTTCTACCAAATCTCTATCAACATGTTAAATGTGCAACCAGAGGGGAAACAATTTTAGATCACCTGTACTCCACACACAGAGATGCGTACAAAGCTCTCCCTCGCCCTCCATTTGGTAAACACGACCACAACTCTATCCTCCTGATTCCTGCTTACAAGCAAAAATTAAAGCAGGAAGCACCAGTGACTCGGTCTATAAAAAAAAAATGTTCAGATGAAGCAGATGCTAAACTACAGAACTGTTTTGCTAGCACAGACTGGAATATGTTCTGGGATTCTTCCGATGACATTGAGGAATACACCACATCAGTCACTTGCTTTATCAATAAGTGCATTGAGGACATCCCCCACCCCACAGTGACTGTACATACATACCCAAACCAGAAGCCATGGATTACAGGCAACATTCGCAACTGAGCTAAAGGGTAGAGCTGCCGCTTTCAAGGTGCGGGAACCCGGAAGCTTACAAGAAATCCCGCTATGCTCTGCGACAAACCATCAAATAGGCAAAGTGTCAATACAGGGCTAATATTGAATCATACTACACTGGCTCCGACGCTTGTCTTATGTGGCAGGGCTTGAAAACTATTACAGACAACAAAGGGAAGCACAGCCGCGAGCTGCCCAGTGACACGAGCCTACCAGACGAGCTAAATCACTTCTATGCTCGCTTCGAGGCAAGCAACACTGAGGCATGCATGAGAGCCTCAGCTGTTCTGGACGACTGTGTGATCACGCTCTCCATAGCCGACGTGAGTAAGACCTTTAAACAGGTCAACATACACAAGACATTTTCAACATGTTCCTGATTGAGTCTAATACCAACATGCTTCAAGCCACCATAGTTCCTGTGCCCAAGAACACAAAGGCAACCTGCCTAATTGACTACAGACCCGTAGCACTCACGTCCGTAGCCATGAAGTGCTTTGAAAGGCTGGTAATGGCTCACATCAACACCATTACCCCAGAAACCCTAGACCCACTCCAATTTGCATACCGCAAAAACAGATCCACAGATGATTCTATCTCTATTGCACTCCACACTGCCTTTTCCCACCTGGACAAAATGAACACCTACATGAGAATGCTGTTCATTGACTACAACTCAGCGTTCAACACCATAGTATCCTCAAAGCTCATCACTGAGCTAAGGAACTTGGGACTAAACACCTCCCTTTGCAACTGGATCCTGGACTTCCTGACAGGCCGCCCCCAGGTGGTGAGGGTAGGTAGCAACACATCTGCCACGCTGATCCTCAATACTGGAGCTCCCCAGGGGTGCATGCTCAGTCCCCTCCTGTACTCCCTGTTCACCCACGACTACATGGCCAGGCACAACTCCAACACCATTAAGTTTGCTGAGGACACAACAGTGGTAGGCCTGATCCCCGACGCCGGGTGGTGCCAGAATAACAACCTCTCTCTCAACGTAACCAAGACTAAGGAGATGATGGTGGACTACAGGAAAATAAGCACCGAGCACATCCCCATTCTCATCGACGGGGCTGTAGTGGAGCAGGTTGAGAGCTTCAAATTCCTTGGTATCCACATCAACAACAAACAAGATTGGTCCAAACACACAAAGACAGTCGTGAAGAGGGCACGACAAAGCCTATTCCCCCCCAGGAAACCAAAAAGATTTGGCATGGGTCCTGAGATCCTCAAAAAGTTCTACAGCTGCAACCTCGAGAGCATCCTGACCGGTTGCATCACTGCCTGGTACGGCAATTGCTCGGCCTCCGACCGCAAGGCACTTCGGAAGGTAGTGCGTACGGCCCAGTACATCACTGGGGCAAAGCTGCCTGCCATCCAGGACCTCTACACCAGGCGGTGTCAGAGGAAGGCCCTAAAAATTGTCAAAGACCCCAGCCACAGACTGTTCTCTCTACTACCGCATGGCAAGCGGTACCGGAGTGCCTAGTCTAGGACAAAAAAGGCTTCTCAACAGTTTTTACCCCCAAGCCATAAGACTGCTGAACAGGTAACCAAATGGTTACCCGGACTATTTGCATTGTGTGCCCCTCTTTACGCTTCCCTCTTTACGCTTCTGCTACTCTCTGTTCATCATATATGCATAGTCACTTTAACGATGCCTACATGTACATACTACCTCAATAAGCATGACTAACAGGTGTCTGTATATAGCCTTGCTACTCTTTTTTCAAATGTCTTTTTAATATTGTTTTATTTCTTTACCTACACACACACACACACACACACATACTTTTTTCTTCTTCGCACTATTGCTTAGAGCCTGTAAAGTAAGCATTTCACTCTAAGGTTTGTATTCGGCGCACGTGACAAATAAACTTTGATTTGATTTTATCAACAGGAAAGTATAGTCTCTCTCTCTCCCCCCATCTTGGATGGTGAGTGGACCCCAGACCTCACAACCATAAAGATCAATCTGTTCTACAACTGATTCAAGTAATTTTTGCCAGGACAGGATACTCTGAGCGCAGCCCAATCCAGAAATCCAGCAGTGGCTTCTGATTAAATTACATTTTCACAGAACCGCTTGTTGCAATTTCCATGAGGCTCTCTTGTTCAGCTATCGGTAAGTGGACTGGAGGCAGGGCATGAAAGGGATAACGAATTCAGTTGTTTGTGTCATCCGTTTCAGGAAAGTACCTGTGTAATTGCGCACCCAACCCAACACAGGTGCTTCACTATATTACATTTGACATGGTCTGTAAGCTAGAGTTCATTAATGCAGACAGAGAAGAGCTCCAACTTCTTAATCATAGCCTCAATTTTGTCCCGCACATTGAATATAGTTGCAGAGAGTCCCTGTAATCCTAGATTCAGATCATTCAGGTGAGAAAAACATCACTCAGATAGGCCAGTCGTGTGAGAAACTCCGTATCATGCAAGCGGTCAGACAAGTGAAAATGATGGTCAGTAAAGAAAACTTTGAGCTCGTCTCTCAGTTAAAAGAACATGTCAACACTTTGCCCCTTGATAACCAGCGCACTTCTGTATGTTGTAAAAGCGTTACATGGTTGCTGCCCATATCATTGCATAGTGCAGAAAATACACAAGAGTTCAGGGGCCTTGCTTTAACAAAGTTCACCATTTTCACTGTAGTGTCCAAAACGTCTTGGTGGTGTTGGGAGTGGCGCCTAAGTGGCGTCGGGAGCAACTGCTTGCAGGCGCGTTACCACTCCACTATGTCTCCCTGTCATGGCTTTTGCACCATCAGTACAGATACCAACATGAGCAGCAGCTACGTTTGGCTACATACAAACCGTTAGTGGAATTCCCACAAGAGAGTAACGGTTAATGTGATTAGATGGTAATTATTTGACTAGGCTACCTGTATTTGACATTGTGTTGTTATTTGGCTGAACACCAGATGGTTTCATTTTATTTTTGGCTGTGAAACGAGGCTACTCAGGCAAGAGAAAAACCTCACCCAAATGTATAGCCCCGTTGGAAAATATAAATGGACTGTTTGAAAACATGTAAAAAAAAATAAAAACACAAGAAATTGCATTTGGAATACCCCCGACAGAATTGTGTGTGTACCTCAGTTTGGGAACAGTGTCCACTATAGATGGAATTGGTATTTGTGGTCATGGCAACTGCACCTTACTTGGAACATCATTATTTTAGTCTTACTGAGATTTACTGTCAGGGCCTAGGTCTGACAGGATCTGTGTAGAACATCTAGGTGCTGCTATAAGCCCTCCTTGGTTGGGGAAATAAGCACCAGATCATCAGCATACAGTAGACATTTGTCTTCAGATTCTAGTCGGGTGAGGCTGGGTGATGGAGACTGTTCTAATTGTATTTATATTTAACCTTTATTTAACTAGGCAAGTCAGTTCAGAACAAATTCTTATTAGCAATGATGGCCTACCGGGGAACAGTGGGTTAACTGTCTTGTTCAAGGGTAGAACGAGATATTTTTTTTACCTTGTCAGCTCGGGGATTCGATCCAGCAACCTTTTGTTACTGGCCCAACGCTCTAACCACTAGCTACCGGACGCCCCTAAATGACCTTGACATTTGCTCAATACATTGTTTTCACTGAGGAAATGTAAGAGTCTGCTGTTGATGATAATGCAGAAGATTTCCCAAGGTTGCTGTTGACGCATATCCCACGGTAGTTATTGGGACAATATAATGGCGCAATAAAATAAAATAAATTACTTAAAAATCATAAAATGTGATTTTCTGGATTTTTGTTTTAGATTCCGTCTCTCACAGTTGAAGTGTACCTATGATAAAAATTACAGACCTCTAGATGCTTTGTAAGTAGGAAAATCGGCAAAATCGGCAGTGTTTCAAATACTTGTTCGTTCTCCCCACTGTATGTATGTATGTATGTATGTATGTATGTATGTATGTATGTATGTATGTATGTATGTATGTATGTATGTATGTATGTATGTATGTATGTATGTATGTATGTATGTATGTATGTATGTATGTATGTATATGTACAGTTGAAGTTGGAAGTTTACAAGTTCACATTAAATCTCGTTTTTCAACCACTCCACAAAAGTCTTGTTAAACTATAGTTTTGGCAAGTCGGTTAGGACATCTACTTTGTGCATGACAAAAGTCATTTTTCCAACAATTGTTTACAGACAGATCATTTCCAGTGGGTCAGAAGTTTACTGACTGTGCCTTTAAACAGTTTCAAATGATTTTCTAACAAGTTTTTTATTTTCTAAAAACAGCTTGAATTGAGGTGTGTTCCGCCTCATTCATTCACATAAAAGTAGTCATCTTAACTTGAGCGGACCAATACATTTTTCTAGACATTTCTGACCCGGACAAAATTCCCCAAACACTTCCCAATTGTTTGTGCAGTTCATGTCTGCAGACATCTGCTCATCTCCCGTGCTGCACACACGTGTTCCACATTTTCCATCTGTTGCCTGCATCGCAGTCATAGTTGTTTTCCTTACCAATGACTTTGGAAATGTGTGCGTTTCTATCAAAGTAAGTGCCTTATTACGTTATAATAGTTTCTGAATGTCGTTATGTCGTTTCTAGCTTGATATTTTTGTGTATATTCCTTATAACTGCGGAAACGCGAGGCAACGTTACTCATTTCATAACCTTTATGGTGTTATGCTCAATGCTTGTGTAGCTACCTACATTCTTCTATTAGCCCTGGAAAACAATGCTAATTGCGTCAGAGAAGTATTAGCATGTGTTTTATTTTGAAGCTACCCTGGCCTTATGACTCCCAAGTGGTGCAGCTGTCTAAGGCACAGCGTCTCAGTGCTAGAGGAGTCACTACAGACACCCAGGTTCAAATCCAAACTGCATTTATATCAAAGTAAGTGCCTTATTACGTTATAATAGTTTCTGGATGTCGTGTTATACCGTTTCTACTGTAGCTCACTGTGTGTATGGAGCATTATATATTTGTGTATATTCCTTATAACTGCGGACATGTGAGGTAACGTTACTCATTTCATAACCTTTATGGTGTTATATTCAATCGTGTTTATGTTGCTAGCCACATTCTTCTATTAGCTCTGTAAAACAATGCTAACTGCGTCAGAGAAGTATTGGCTTTTTGTATTTTAAAAATATTTTCTTATACCACTTGGTGGTTTTCTGTGTGTATTCCACAAAGCTGTTCATCATGTCCGCCTTATCCACTGTCCCCATTTTGAGGTTATAGTCAGGTTTGATTTTTCTCTCTCCCGTCAGGTGGTCCACCTTCCCTGTGGCCAACATGGTTGCTGTATGGACAGTGAAGAGGACATGGATGTCTCGTTTGTCATACCACTTTACTGCCAGCTGTTGACATTTCTTATTTTGTAATTTAGGGGTCATTTAGGATGGCAATAGCATTGTTAATGCAATGCAGTTATCGCAGCAGAACTAGGAAGCGGTCTTGGGAAAAGAGGGTGGCAAAGAAGGGAGTTGCAAACATAGGATCTGTGCTCCTGTATTCTCTTATTGAGTTCTTCTTTACTATCCCCATGAGGACTGTCACCAGGAAGGTATACATTTCACTAATTGTGGTTGTCCCCCTCACTCCTGGCTCTCTCTTCTCCTGTATCTCCAAGGCATAGTGATTGGTCTCTGCTATGTCTCTCACCAGCTCCTCTGTCAGAAACAACTTGAAGCACTCTGCCTCAGATGGAAATGGCAAGGGGCGTTGCACTCCAGACTGGGACTCAAAGCAAACAGCAGGGCCAGGAGGGGTGAAATGACTGGCAGCCTTCCAGCTACCACAGAACTCCTGTACTTCATCCACTATCATTCTGCCTCCATCGCCACCAGCATCTTTGATGCCACCAGCATCAAAGGGAACTGGGACTTCATCAGTGGACAAGGGGTCTTCAGATTCAGGGTTCTCAATGGCTGGAGGGGCAGCTCCTCACTGTCAGAATCGGATTCCTGACTTTCAGACTCATTGTCAGAATTGTTAAAAATCTCAAAAATTTCCACATTTGTGAGTTGTCTCCTTTTGAAAGACATTGCTAATGCTACAGCTTACCTCACTAGCTACGTACATAACAACACTGAATGGCTCAGAGTGGGAGGGAGAGGTTACGTGATTGACTGCCTGAACGCGCCATTTGTATCAAATCACTATCAGAAAATGTTTTTTTTTTTTTTGTGGTAATTATTTATATATTTACTGTTTTATTCACATGTTTTTCAAGTCCTGGCGATAAATCATGCATTCCGATTCTTGCATAGACTGTAATGGGCACATAGTATGTGTGTAAAATACTTTTTTGAAGGCTGTACTGTTTATGATGAGCTAAGCTAATTCCAGCTATGTGTGGAGCCATGTTTGTTGACATACAATGCATTCTGGGTTTCACGTAATAGTCTGTCGGACCAAAGATGCTATAATAAAATGAGGTGAGTAAGGGTTCACTCATTTTTTGAGAACTTCAGGAAGTGAATGGTGGGATGTGAACGATGGTAGACGACACACCCCTTCAACATGCATACTATAAACAGACCAAACTCATCTTGTCTTCTCTTATCTTTGGTTTCTGTGAGGAAACAAAGCATGGCTGCGCGCTGATGCTAATCGTCAGATTACTTTCGATTTCTAGAAAGTATTTTACTCAATTATTTAGATCAATGGTGAGCTCACCTGTGATGTGATTAATTATAAATAGTAATTGCTATTAGCTAATTCATATTGTAGTTTATGTCAGCCCGAGAGTTAGAAAATATGGCCGCTTGTTGCCTACATTTTTCCGGTTTGGATGATTGAGTTATGCTGTAGATACTTCTGTGAATATCTGAACACTGGATCCCAAAAATAAACTGCTCACATTCTGGACATAACTTTGTAAGGACTACGTTTGTGTAAATAGTTTCTGAAAAAAGTGTGGCACGCTCAAATACTGATTGTTGCATCATTCAGCCTTTCTAAATAAGCATTCTAATCACACGGGTTTGATTGTACGCTTCAGGGACCACTGTAGAACGATCACACCCTTGTGATGGTACGTGTGAAAGGGTTAAGAACAACAAAGTCAAGGTGTTGGAGTGGCCATCACAAAGCCCTGACTTCAATTCCATAGAACATTTGTAGGCAGGACCAAAAAAGCGTGTGCGAGCAAGGAGGCCTACAAACCTGACTCAGTTACACCAGCTCTGTCAGGAGGAATGGGCCAAAATTCAACCAACTTATTGTTAAAGTTAAACACTTTAAAACTTGTTAGGGAGGATGTTCCTGTGGCGGGATCAAATCAGCGGATATTTTAGAGCGCCGCCGAAAGTTTTCGATAAAACTCAAACTTTCATTAAAACACACATACAAGGTACTGAATTAAAGCTACACTCGTTGTGAATCTAGCCACCAAGTCAGATTTGTAAAATGCTTTTCGGCGAAAGCATGAGAAGCTAATATCTGATAGCATACACCCCCCAGAATACCAGACCGTCAACAAAACAACAGATTTTGCGCTACCCAAAACGCAGAAATAAATATAAAACATTCATTACCTTTGACGAGCTTCTTTCTTGGCACTCCTATATGTCACATAAACATCACAATTGGGTCTTTTTCCCGATTAAATCCGGCATTGTATACCCAAAATGTGATTTGCTGAAGACCGGTCTGATCCAGAAAAATGCCCCTTTACAAGACGCAACGTCACTTTTTAAAATTACAAAAGTTGCCTATATACTTTTACAAATCACTTCAAATTACTTTTCTAAACCAACTTTAGGTATTAATAAACGTTAATAATCTATTAAATTGATCATGGGGCGATCTGTATTCGATAGCAGCAAGTCTTGAAATCATCGTCCATGTTTTCACAATCAAAACATCCTGTGGTGAGCCCAAAGAAAGGAAATGCGTCACGTTTCCAAACCAAGGATAAAGCCGCCCCTAAATGACAGCATTGGCGACATCGTGTGGAAGCTGTAGGCGTTTACAGGGGATTGCCATGTATTTTCTTCAGCCTTAGACAATACATTGACTGGCGGATGGATATTATTTTTGTGTTTTTGGTGACCAGTTTTTGCAGGTGCATTTATACGGAGACTTGATTACACACAGGTGGATTGTATTTATCATCATTAGTCATTTAGGTCAACATTGGATCATTCAGAGATCCTCACTGAACTTCTGGAGAGAGTTTGCTGCACTGAAAGTAAAGGGGCTGATTAATTTTGCACGCCCAATTTTTCAGTTTTTGAGTTGTTAAAAAAGTTTGAAATATCCAATAAATGTCGTTCCACTTCATGATTGTGGCCCACTTGTTTTTGATTCTTCACAAAAAAATACAGTTTTATATCTTTATGTTTGAAGCCTGAAATGTGGCAAAAGGTCGCAAAGTTCAAGGGGGCCGAATACTTTCGCAAGGCACTGTATGTATGTGTTTGTGTGTGTATATGTATGTATATGTATATGCATAATTTGCAAATAAATTCATTAAAAATCCTACAATGTGATTTTCTGGATTTCCTTTTCTCATTTTGTCTGTCATAGTTGAAGTGTACCTATGATGAAAATTACAGACCTCTCTCAGCGTTTTAAGTGGGAGAACTTGCACAATTGGTGGCTGACTAAATACTTTTTTTGCCCCACTGTATATATGAATGTATGTGTGTGTGTATTTTTGTATGTATGTATGTATGTCTGTACAATGTGATTTTCTGGATTTTTGTTTTAGATTCCATCTCTCACAGTTGAAGTGTACCTATGATAAAAATGACAGACCTCTAGATGCTTTGAAAGTAGGAAAACCTGCAAAATCGGCAGTGTATCAAATACTTGTTCGTTCTCCCCACTGTATGTATGTATGTGTGTGTGTGTGTGGGGTGGGGGTGGGCGTGGTCAAGGAACCACTACATCACACCACTTTCCCTAGTGTTCTAGTTCCTAACCATCCAATCTAAACCATGGTGGAAAAAACAGCAATCAAAATCAATCAGGAAATTAAATCGAACACACAGGAGGCCCAGTGAGCCCTGGCTAAAATACCTTTGTTGCACCAACATCTCAATTAGCTGGTGGCATGTGTGAGTGCATAGGGAGAAAACGTTCTCCATATTCAATGTCACCTTTATGTTGCTGATAAGGTAGCTCTATTAATAATGCATTGTATGTCTGGAGAATTACATATGCTGGAGAGGGAGAGATGCTAAGGAGGGAGAGAGAGAGATGCTATAGAGGGAGGGAGAGAGAGAGATGCCAGGGAGAGAGAGAGAGAGATGCTAGGGAGGGGAAGAGAGAGATGCTAGAGGAGGGAGAGAGAGAGATGCTAGGGAGGGGAGAGAGAGAGATGAGGGAGAGAGAGAGAGATGCTAGGGAGGGAGAGAGGGAGGGAGGAGAGAGGATGCTAGGAGGGAGAGAGAGAGATGCTAGGGAGGAGAGAGAGATGCTAGGGAGGAGAGAGAGATGCTAGGGAGGGAGAGAGAGATGCTAGGAGGAGAGAGAGATGCTAGAGGAGAGGGGATGCTAGGGAGGGAGAGAGATGCTAGGGAGGGAGAGAGAGAGATGCTAGGGAGGGAGAGAGAGATGCTAGGGAGGGAGAGGGAGAGATGCTAGGGAGGAGAGGGAGGGGAGGAGAGAGAGAGAGAGATGAGGAGGAAGAGGGATGAGGGAGGGAGAGAGATGAGAGGGAGGGAGATAGAGGGAGGAGGGAGAGGGAGAGAGATGCTTATAGAGGGATGGGGAGAGGAGATGCTATAGAGGAGAGAGAGAGATGCTATAGAGGGGAGAGAGAGATGCTAGAGGAAGAGAGAGAGATGCTAGAGAGGGGAGAGAGAGATGCTAGGAGAGAGAGAGATGCTAGAGGAGAGAGAGATGCTATAGGGAGGGAGAGAGATGCTAGGGAGAGGAGATGAGAGGAGAGAGAGATGCTAGAGAGAGAGAAGAGAGAGAGAGAGATTCTAGGGAGAGAGGGAGAGAGATGAGAGAGAGGAGAGAGAGAGAGAGAGGAGAGAGATGCTAGGGAGAGAGGAGAGAGAGAGATGCTATAGAGGGAGAGAGAGATGCTAGAGAGGGAGAGAGATGCTCTAGAGGGAGGAGAGAGATGCTAGAGAGGGAGGGAGAGAGAGATGCTATAGAGGAGGGAGGAGAGAGATGCTAGGAGGAGGGAGAGATGCTATAGAGGGAGGGGAGAGAGATGCCATAGAGGAGAGGGAGAGAGAGATGCTAGGGAGGAGAGAGAGAGATGCATAGGGAGGGAGAGAGAGATGCTAGGAAGGGAGAGAGAGAGATGCTAGGGAGGGAGAGAGAGAGATGCTAGGGAGAGGAGGGAGAGAGAGATAGAGGGAGAGAGAGATGCTAGGGAGGGAGAGAGAGATGCTATAGAGGGAGGAGAGAGAGATGCTAGGAGAGGGAGAGATGAGATGCTAGAGAGATGAGAGGGAGAGAGAGAGATGCTATAGAGGGAGAGAGAGATGCTATAGAGGGAGGGAGAGAGGGAGAGATGCTATGGAGGGAGAGAGAGAGATGCTATAGAGGGGAGAGGGAGAGATGAGATAGAGGAAGAGAGAGATGCTAGGGAGGAAGAGACAGATGCTAGAGAGGAGAGAGAGATGCTAGGAGGAAGAGAGATGCTAGGGAGGAAGAGAGAGATGCTAGGGAGGAAGAGAGAGATGCTAGGGAGGAAGAGAGATGCTAGGGAGGAAGAGAGATGCTAGGGAGGAGAGAGAGAGATGCTAGGGAGGGAGAGAGAGATGCTAGGGAGAGAGAGAGATGCTAGGAGAGAGACAGATGCTAGGGAGAGAGAGATGAGGGAGAGAGATGCTAGAGGAGAGGAGAGAGAGAGATGCTAGGGAGGAAGAGACAGATGCTAGGGAGGAAGAGAGATGCTAGGGAGGGAGAGAGATGCTAGGGGAGAGGAGGAGAGAGATGCTAGGGGAGAGAGAGATGCTAGGGAGAAAGAGAGATGCTAGGAGAGAGAGAGATGCTAGGAGAGAGATGCTAGAGAGAGAGAGATGCTAGGGGAGAGAGAGATGCTAGGGAGGGAAGAGAGAGATGCTAGGGAGGAAGAGACAGATGCTAGGGAGGAAGAGACAGATGCTAGGGAGAAGAGAGACAGATGCTAGGGAGGAAGAGAGAGATGCTAGGGAGAGAGAGATGCTAGGGAGAGAGAGAGATGCTAGGAGGGAGAGAGATGCTATAGAGGAAGAGAGAGAGATGCTAGGGAGGAAGAGACAGATGCTAGGGAGGGAAGAGAGAGATGCTAGGGGAGGAGAGAGACAGATGCTAGGAGGAGGACAGATGCTAGGGAGGAAGAGAGAGATGCTAGGGAGGAAGAGACAGATGCTAGGGAGGAAGAGACAGATGCTAGGGAGGAAGAGACAGATGCTAGGGAGGAAGAGAGAGATGCTAGGGAAGAGACAGATGCTAGGGAGGAAGAGAGAGATGCTAGGGAGAGGAGAGAGAGATGCTAGGAGGAAGAGAGATGCTAGGGAGGAGAGAGAGAGATGCTAGAGGGAGGAGGGAGAGAGAGATGCTAGGGAGGAGAGATAGGAGGGAGAGAGAGAGATGCTAGAGGGGAGAGAGATGCTATAGGGAGGAGAGAGAGATGCTATAGAGGGAGAGAGAGATGCTATAGAGGGAGAGAGAGATGCTAGGGAGGGAGAGAGAGAGATGCTATAGAGGGATGCTAGGGGAGAGAGAGAGATGCTATAGAGGGAGGGAGAGAGATGCTAGGGAGGAGAGAGAGATGCTATAGAGGGAGGGGAGAGAGAGATGCTATAGAGGGAGGGGAGAGATGCTATAGAGGGAGGGAGAGATGCTATAGAGGGAGGGAGAGATGCTATAGAGGGAGGGAGATGCTATAGAGGAGAGAGAGATGAGAGAGAGAGAGAGAGAAGAGGAGGGAGAGAGATGCTAGGGGAGAGATGCTAGGGAGGGGAGAGAGAGAGATGCTATAGAGGGAGAGAGATGAGAGAGAGAGAGAGATGCTAGGGAGGGAGGAGAGAGGGAGAGAGGGATGCTAGGGAGGGAGAGGAGAGAGAGAGAGATGCTAGGGAGGGAGAGAGATGCTAGGAGAGAGGGGAGGGAGAGAGAGATGCTAGGGAGGGAGAGAGGGAGATGCTATAGAGGAGAGAGAGAGAGAGATGCTAGGGAGAGAGGATAGAGGGGAGAGAGAGAGATGCTAGGGAGGGAGAGAGGGAGATGCTAGGGAGGAGAGAGAGAGAGAGAGATTCTAGGGAGAGGAGAGAGATGCTATAGAGGGAGAGAGAGATTCTAGGGAGGAGAGAGGGAGAGATGCTAGGGAGGGAGAGAGGGAGATGCTATAGAGGGAGAGAGAGATGAGATATGGGAGGGAGGGAGAGATGGAGATGCTAGAGAGAGAGAGAGAGAGAGAGAGAGATGCTAGGGAGGAGAGAGAGAGATGCTAGGGAGGGAGAGAGAGAGATGCTAGGGAGAGAGAGAGAGGAGGGAGAGAGAGAGATGCTAAGAGGAGGGGAGAGGGAGAGAGAGAGATGCTAGGGAGGGAGAGAGAGAGATGCTAGGGAGGGAGAGAGAGAGAGATGCTAGGGAGGAGAGAGAGAGATGCTAGGAGGGAGAGAGAGATGAGGAGAGAGAGGGAGAGAGAGAGAGATGCTAGGGAGGGAGAGAGAGATGCTATGAGGAGAGAGAGATGCTAGGGAGAGAGAGATGCTAGGAGGGAGAGAGAGATGCTATAGGAGGGGAGAGAGAGATGGGAGGGAGAGGAGAGATGCTATAGAGGAAGAGACAGATGCTAGGGAGGAAGAGACAGATGAGGGAGGAAGAGACAGATGCTAGGGAGGAAGAGAGAGATGCTAGGAGGAAGAGAGAGATGCTAGAGGAGGAAGAGACAGACAGATGCTAGGGAGGAAGAGAGATGCTAGGGAGGGAAGAGACCGATGCTATAGAGGGAGGGAGAGAGAGATGCTAGGGAGGGAGAGAGAGATGCTAGGGAGAGAGACAGATGCTAGGGAGAGAGACAGATGCTAGGGAGAGAGAGAGAGATGCTAGGAGAGAGATGCTAGGGAGGGAGAGAGAGATGCTAGGGAGGAAGAGACAGATGCTAGGGAGGAAGAGAGAGATGCTAGGGAGGGAGAGAGAGATGCTAAGGAGGAAGAGAGATGCTAGGGAGAGAGAGAGAGATGCAAGGGAGGGAGAGAGAGATGCAATGGAGAGAGACAGATGCTAGGGAGAAAGAGACAGATGCTAGGGAGAGAGAGAGATGCTAGGGAGAGAGATGCTAGGAGGGAGAGAGATGCTAGGGAGGAAGAGAGAGATGCTAGGGAGGAAGAGACAGATGCTAGGGAGGAAGAGACAGATGCTAGGGAGGAAGAGACAGATGCTAGGGAGAAAGAGACAGATGCTAGGAGAGAGAGAGAGATGCTAGGGGGAGAGAGACAGATGCTAGGGAGGGAGAGAGAGATGCTAGGGAGGAAGAGACAGATGCTAAGGAGGAAGAGACAGATGCTAGGGAGGAAGAGACAGATGCTAGGGAGGAAGAGACAGATGCTAGGAGGAAGAGAGACAGATGCTAGGGAGGAAGAGACAGATGCTAGGGAGGAAGAGACAGATGCTAGGGAGGAAGAGACAGATGCTAGGGAGGAAGAGACAGATGCTAGGGAGGAAGAGACAGATGCTAGGGAGGAAGAGAGAGATGCTAGAGGAGAGAGAGATGCTAGGGAGGAAGAGAGATGCTAGGGAGAGAGAGAGAGATGCAAGGGAGGAGAGAGAGATGCAAGGGAGGGGAGAGAGAGATGCTATAGAGGAGGAGAGAGATGCTATATAGGGAGGGAGAGAGATGCTATAGAGGAGAGAGAGATGCTATAGAGGGAGAGAGAGAGATGCAAGGGAGGGAGAGGGTAGAGATGCTATAGAGGGAGGGGGAGAGGAGAGAGATGCTATAGAGGGATGGGAGAGAGAGATGCAAGGGAGAGAGGGAGAGATGCTATAGAGGGAGGGGGAGATGCTATAGAGGGAGGGAGAGATGCTATAGAGGGAGGGAGAGATGCTATAGAGGGAGGGAGATGCTATAGAGGGAGAGAGAGATGCTAGAGAGAGAGAGAGAGAAGCTAGAGAGAGAGAGAGGGAGAGAGATGCTAGGGAGGGAGAGATGCTAGGGAGGGTGAGAGGGAGAGATGCTTAGAGAGAGAGAGGGAGTGAGAGAGATTCTAGGGAGAGAGAGGGAGAGAGATGCTAGGGAGGGAGAGAGGGAGAGAGAGATGCTAGGGAGGGAGAGAGGGAGATGCTATAGAGGGAGAGAGAGAGAGAGATGCTAGGGAGGGATAGAGGAGAGAGAGAGAGATGCTAGGGAGGGAGAGAGGGATATGCTAGGGGAGAGAGAGAGGGAGAGAGATTCTAGGGAGAGAGAGAGAGGGAGAGAGAGAGATTCTAGGGAGGTAGAGAGGAGAGAGATGCTAGGGAGGGAGAGAGGGAGATGCTATAGAGGGAGAGAGAGAGGGAGATATGCTAGGGAGGGAGAGAGGGAGATGCTAGGAGAGAGGGAGAGAGATGCTAGGGAGGGAGAGATGGAGAGAGAGAGATGCTAGGAGGGAGAGAGATATGCTATAGAGGGAGAGAGAGATGCTAGGAAGGGAGAGAGAGAGATGCTAAGGAGGAGAGAGAGAGATGCTAAGGAGGGGGAGAGGGAGAGAGAGAGATGAGGAGGGAGAGAGAGAGATGCTAGGAGGGAGAGAGAGAGATGCTAGGGAGGGAGAGAGAGAGATGCTAGTGAGGGGAGAGAGAGATGCAGTGAGGAGAGAGAGATGCCAGTGAGGAGAGAGAGAGATGCTAGTGAGGGGAGAGAGAGATGCTATAGAGGGAGAGAGATGCTATGGAGGAGAGAGATGCTATGGAGGGAGAGAGAGAGATGCTATAGAGGGAGATGGGAGATATGCTATAGAGGAAGAGACAGATGCTAGGGAGGAAGAGACAGATGCTAGAGGGAGGAAGAGACAGATGCTAGGGAGGAAGAGACGGATGCTAGGAGGAAGAGAGAGATGCTAGGGAGGAAGAGACAGATGCTAGGGAGGAAGAGACCGATGCTAGGGAGGAAGAGACCGATGCTAGGGAGGAAGAGACCGATGCTAGGAGAGAGAGAGAGATGCTAGGGAGGGAGAGAGAGATGCTAGGGAGAGAGAGAGAGATGCTAGGGAGAGAGACAGATGCTAGGGAGAGAGACAGATGCTAGGGGAGAGAGAGAGATGCTAGGGAGAGAGATGCTAGGGAGGGAGAGAGAGATGCTAGGGAGGAAGAGACAGATGCTAGGGAGGAATAGACCGATGCTAGGGAGGGAGAGAGAGATGCTAAGGAGGAAGAGAGATGCTAGGGAGAAAGAGAGAGATGCAAGGGAGGGAGAGAGAGATGCAATGGAGAGAGACAGATGCTAGGGAGAGAGACAGATGCTAGGGAGAGAGAGAGAGATGCTAGGAGAGAGATGCTAGGGAGGAGAGAGAGATGCTAGGAGGAAGAGACAGATGCTAGGGAGGAAGAGACAGATGCTAGGGAGGAAGAGACAGATGCTAGGAGGAAGAGACAGATGCTAGGGAGGAAGAGACAGATGCTAGGGAGGAAGAGACGGATGCTAGGGAGGAAGAGACCGATGCTAGGGAGGGAGAGAGAGATGCTAGGGAGGAAGAGAGATGCTAGGGAGAGAGAGAGAGATGCAAGGGAGGGAGAGAGAGATGCAATGGAGAGAGACAGATGCTAGGAGAAAGAGACAGATGCTAGGGAGAGAGAGAGATGCTAGGGAGAGAGATGCTAGGGAGGGAGAGAGAGATGCTAGGGAGGAAGAGACAGATGCTAGGGAGGAAGAGACAGATGCTAGGGAGGAAGAGACAGATGCTAGGGAGGAAGAGACAGATGCTAGGGAGGAAGAGACAGATGCTAGGGAGGAAGAGACAGATGCTAGGGAGGAAGAGACAGATGCTAGGGAGGAAGAGACAGATGCTAGGGAGGAAGAGACAGATGCTAGGGAGGAAGAGAGAGATGCTAGGGAGGAAGAGAGAGATGCTAGGGAGGAAGAGAGATGCTAGGGAGAGAGAGAGAGATGCAAGGGAGGGAGAGAGAGATGCAAGGGAGGGAGAGAGAGAGATGCTATAGAGGGAGAGAGAGATGCTATATAGGGAGGGAGAGAGATGCTATAGAGCGAGAGAGAGATGCTATAGAGGGAGAGAGAGAGATGCAAGGGAGGGAGAGGGTAGAGATGCTATAGAGGGAGGGGGAGAGGGTAGAGATGCTATAGAGGGAGGGAGAGAGAGATGCAAGGGAGGGAGAGAGAGATGCTATAGAGGGAGGGGGAGAGGGAGAGATGCTATAGAGGGAGGGGGAGATGCTATAGAGGGAGGGAGAGATGCTATAGAGGGAGAGAGAGATGCTAGAGGGAGAGAGAGATGCTATAGAGGGAGAGAGAGATGCTAGAGAGAGAGAGAGAAGCTAGAGAGAGAGAGAGGGAGAGAGATGCTAGGGAGGGAGAGAGATGCTAGGGAGAGAGAGAGGGAGAGAGAGAGATTCTAGGGAGAGAGAGGGAGAGAGATGCTAGGGAGGGAGAGAGGGAGAGAGAGAGAGTTCTTGGGAGAGAGATGCTAGGAAGGGAGAGAGGAGAGAGAGATGCTAGGGAGGGAGAGAGGGAGATGCTATAGAGGGAGAGAGAGAGAGATGCTAGGGAGGGATAGAGGGAGAGAGAGAGAGAGAGATGCTAGGGAGGGAGAGAGGGATATGCTAGGGAGAGAGAGAGGGAGAGAGAGAGATTCTAGGGAGGTAGAGAGGGAGAGAGATGCTAGGGAGGGAGAGAGGGAGATGCTATAGAGGGAGAGAGAGAGGGAGATATGCTAGGGAGGGAGAGAGGGAGATGCTAGGGAGAGAGGGAGAGAGAGAGATGCTAGGGAGGGAGAGAGAGAGATGCTATAGAGGGAGGGAGAGATGCTATAGAGGGAGGGAGAGAGAGATGCTAGGGAGGGAGAGAGAGAGATGCTAAGGAGGGAGAGCGAGAGATGCTAAGGAGGGGGAGAGGGAGGAAGAGAGAGATGCTAGGGAGGGAGAGAGATGCTAGGGAGGGGAGAGAGAGATGCTAGTGAGGGAGAGAGAGAGATGCTAGTGAGGGGAGAGAGAGATGCTAGTGAGGGAGAGAGAGAGATGCTATAGAGGGAGAGAGATGCTATGGAGGGAGAGAGATGCTATGGAGGGAGAGAGATGCTATGAGGGAGAGAGATGCTATGGAGGGAGAGAGATGCTATGGAGGAGAGAGATGCTATGGAGGGAGAGAGAGAGATGCTATAGAGGGAGAGGGAGATATGCTATAGAGGAAGAGACAGATGCTAGGGAGGAAGAGACAGATGCTAGGGAGGAAGAGACCGATGCTAGGGAGGAAGAGACCGATGCTAGGGAGGGAGAGAGAGATGCTAGGGAGGGAGAGACAGAGATGCTAGGGAGGGAGAGAGAGATGCTAGGGGGGGAGAGAGAGAGATGCTAGGGAGGTAGAGAGATGCTAGGGAGGGAGAGAGAGATGCTAGGGAGGAAGAGAGATGCTAGGGAGAGAGAGAGATGCTAGGGAGAGAGATGCTAGGGAGGGAGAGAGAGATGCTAGGGAGGAAGAGACAGATGCTAGGAGGAAGAGACAGATGCTAGGAGGAATAGACAGATTCTAGGGAGGAAGAGACAGATGCTAGGGAGGAAGAGACAGATGCTAGGGAGGAAGAGAGAGATGCTAGGGAGGGAGAGAGATGCTAGGGAGGAAGAGAGTGACGCTAGGGAGGGAGAGAGAGAGATGCTATAGAGGGAGAGAGAGATGCTAGGGAGGAAGAGACAGATGCTAGGGAGGAAGAGAGAGATGCTAGGGAGAGAGAGAGATGCTAGGGAGGGAGGAGAGAGAGATGCTAGGGAGGGAGAGAGACAGATGCTAGGGAGAGAGACAGATGCTAGGGAGGAAGAGACAGATGCTAGGAGAGAGAGAGATGCTAGGAGAGAGATGCTAGGGAGGGAGAGAGAGATGCTAGGGAGGAAGAGACAGATGCTAGGGAGGAATAGACAGATGCTAGGGAGGAAGAGACAGATGCTAGGGAGGAAGAGACAGATGCTAGGAGGAAGAGACAGATGCTACGGAGGAAGAGACAGATTCTAGGGAGGAAGAGAGAGATGCTAGGGAGAGAGAGAGAGATGCAAGGGAGGGAGAGAGATGCAAGGGAGGGAGAGAGAGAGATGCTATAGAGGAGAGAGAGATGCTATATAGGGAGGGAGAGAGATGCTATAGAGCGAGAGAGAGATGCTAGAGGGAGAGAGAGATGCTATAGAGGGATAGAGAGAGATGCAAGGGAGGGAGAGGGTAGAGATGCTATAGAGGGAGGGGGAGAGGGTAGAGATGCTATAGAGGGAGGAGAGAGAGATGCAAGGGAGGGAGAGAGAGATGCTATAGAGGGAGGGGGAGAGGGAGAGATGCTATAGAGGGAGGGGAGATGCTATAGAGGGAGGGAGAGATGCTATAGAGGGAGGGAGAGATGCTATAGAGGGAGGGAAGATGCTATAGAGGGAGGGAGATGCTATAGAGGGAGAGAGAGATACTAGAGAGAGAGAGAGAGAAGCTAGAGAGAGAGAGGGAGAGAGATGCTAGGGAGGGAGAGATGCTAGAGAGAGAGAGGGAGAGAGAGAGATTCTAGGGAGAGAGAGGGAGAGAGATGCTAGGGAGGGAGAGAGGAGAGAGAGTTCTAGGGAGAGAGATGCTAGGAAGGGAGAGAGGGAGAGAGAGATGCTAGGGAGGGAGGGAGAGAGGGAGATGCTATAGAGGGAGAGAGAGAGAGAGAGATGCTATAGAGGGAGGGAGAGATGCTATAGAGGGAGGGAGAGAGAGATGCTAGGGAGGGAGAGAGAGATGCTAAGGAGGGAGAGCGAGAGATGCTAAGGAGGGGGAGAGGAAGAGAGAGAGATGCTAGGGAGGAGAGAGATGCTAGGGAGGGAGAGAGAGAGATGCTAGTGAGGGAGAGAGAGAGATGCTAGTGAGGGAGAGAGAGATGCTAGTGAGGGAGAGAGAGATGCTAGGGAGAGAGAGAGAGAGAGAGAGATGCTATAGAGGGAGGGAGAGATGCTATAGAGGGAGGGAGAGAGAGATGCTAGGGAGGGAGAGAGAGAGATGCTAAGGAGGGAGAGCGAGAGATGCTAAGGAGGGGGAGAGGAAGAGAGAGAGATGCTAGGGAGGGAGAGAGATGCTAGGGAGGAGAGAGAGAGATGCTAGTGAGGGAGAGAGAGAGATGCTAGAGAGGGAGAGAGAGATGCTAGTGAGAGGGAGAGAGAGATGCTATAGAGGGAGAGAGATGCTATGGAGGGAGAGAGATGCTATGGAGGGAGAGAGATGCTATGGAGGGAGAGAGATGCTATGGAGGGAGAGAGATGCTATGGAGGGAGAGAGATGCTATGGAGGGAGAGAGATGCTATGGAGGGAGAGAGATGCTATGGAGGGAGAGAGAGAGATGCTATAGAGGGAGAGGGAGATATGCTATAGAGGAAGAGACAGATGCTAGGGAGGAAGAGACAGATGCTAGGGAGGAAGAGACCGATGCTAGGGAGGAAGAGACCGATGCTAGGGAGGAGAGAGAGAGATGCTAGGGAGGTAGAGAGATGCTAGGGAGGGAGAGAGAGATGCTAGGGAGGGAGAGAGAGATGCTAGGGAGAGAGAGAGAGATGCTAGGGAGAGAGATGCTAGGGAGGGAGAGAGAGATGCTAGGGAGGAAGAGACAGATGCTAGGGAGGAAGAGACAGATGCTAGGGAGGAATAGACAGATTCTAGGGAGGAAGAGACAGATGCTAGGGAGGAAGAGACAGATGCTAGGAGGAAGAGAGAGATGCTAGGGAGAGAGACAGATGCTAGGAGGAAGAGACAGATGCTAGGGAGAGAGAGAGAGATGCTAGGGAGAGAGATGCTAGGGAGGGAGAGACAGATGCTAGGAGGAAGAGACAGATGCTAGGGAGGAATAGACAGATGCTAGGGAGGAATAGACAGATGCTAGGGAGGAACAGACAGATGCTAGGGAGGAAGAGACAGATGCTAGGGAGGAATAGACAGATGCTAGGGAGGAAGAGACAGATGCTAGGGAGGAAGAGACAGATGCTAGGGAGGAAGAGACAGATGCTAGGGAGGAAGAGAGAGATGCTAGGGAGGAAGAGAGAGATGCTAGGGAGGAAGAGAGAGATGCTAGGGAGGAAGGGACCGATGCTAGGGAGGATGAGACCGATGCTAGGGAGGGAGAGAGAGATGCTAGGGAGGAGAGAGAGATGCTAGGGAGGGAGAGAGAGAGATGCTGCTAGGGAGGGAGAGAGAGCTAGGGAGGGAGGGAGAGAGATGCTAGGGAGGGAGGGAGAGAGATGCTAGGGAGGGAGAGAGAGATGCTAGGGAGGGAGAGAGAGATGCTAGGGAGAGACAGATGCTAGGGAGGAAGAGACAGATGCTAGGGAGAGAGAGAGAGATGCTAGGGAGAGAGAGAGATGCTAGGGAGGGAGAGAGAGATGCTAGGGAGAGACAGATGCTAGGGAGGAAGAGACAGATGCTAGGGAGAGAGAGAGATGCTAGGGAGAGAGATGCTAGGGAGGGAGAGAGAGATGCTAGGGAGGGAGAGATGCTAGGAGGAAGAGAGAGATGCTAGGGAGGAAGAGACAGATGCTAGGAGGAAGAGAGAGATGCTATGGAGGAAGAGAGAGATGCTATGGAGGAAGAGAGAGATGCTAGGGAGGAAGAGAGAGATGCTAGGGAGGAAGAGAGAGATGCTAGGGAGGAAGAGACGGATGCTAGGGTGGAAGAGAGAGATGCTAGGGAGGAAGAGACAGATGCTAGGGAGGAAGAGAGAGATGCTATGGAGGAAGAGAGAGATGCTATGGAGGAAGAGAGAGATGCTAGGGAGGAAGAGACCGATGCTAGGGAGGAAGAGACCGATGCTAGGGAGGGAGAGAGAGATGCTAGGGAGGGAGAGAGAGATGCTAGGGAGGGAGAGAGAGATGCTATGGAGAGAGAGAGATGCTAGGGAGGGAGAGAGAGATGCTAGGGAAGAAGAGACAGATGCTAGGGAGAGAGAGAGAGATGCTAGGGAGGGAGAGATGCTAGGGAGGGAGAGAGAGATGCTAGGGAGGAAGAGACAGATGCTAGGGGGGGAGAGACAGATGCTAGGGAGGAAGAGACAGATGCTAGGGAGGAAGAGACAGATGCTAGGGAGGAAGAGACAGATGCTAGGGAGGAAGAGACAGATGCTAGGGAGGAAGAGAGATTCTTGGGAGGAAGAGACAGATGCTAGGGAGGAAGAGAGAGATGCTAGGGAGGAAGAGAGAGATGCTAGGGAGGAAGAGAGAGATGCTATGGAGGAAGAGAGAGATGCTAGGGAGGAAGAGAGAGATGCTAGGGAGGAAGAGACAGATGCTAGGGAGGAAGAGAGAGATGCTAGGGAGGAAGAGAGAGATGCTATGGAGGAAGAGAGAGATGCTATGGAGGAAGAGACCGATGCTAGGGAGGGAGAGAGAGATGCTAGGGAGGGAGAGAGAGATGCTATGGAGAGAGAGAGATGCTAGGGAGGGAGAGAGAGATGCTAGGGAGGGAGAGAGAGATGCTAGGGAGAGAGACAGATGCTAGGGAGGAAGAGACAGATGCTAGGGAGAGAGAGAGAGATGCTAGGGAGGGAGAGATGCTAGGGAGGAAGAGAGAGATGCTAGGGAGGAAGAGACAGATGCTAGGGAGGAATAGACAGATGCTAGGGAGGAAGAGACAGATGCTAGGGAGGAAGAGACAGATGCTAGGGAGGAAGAGACAGATGCTAGGGAGGAAGAGACAGATGCTAGGGAGGAAGAGACAGATGCTAGGGAGGAAGAGACAGATGCTAGGGAGGAAGAGACAGATGCTAGGGAGGAAGAGACAGATGCTAGGGAGGAAGAGACAGATGCTAGGGAGGAAGAGACAGATGCTAGGGAGAGAGAGAGAGAGAGATGCTAGGGAGGAAGAGACGGATGCTAGGGAGGAAGAGACGGATGCTAGGGAGGAAGAGAGAGATGCTAGGGAGGAAGAGACAGATGCTAGGGAGGAAGAGACAGATGCTATGGAGGAAGAGAGAGATGCTAGGGAGGAAGAGACCGATGCTAGGGAGGAAGAGACCGATGCTAGGGAGGGAGAGAGATGCTAGGGAGGGAGAGAGAGATGCTATGGAGAGAGAGAGATGCTAGGGAGGGAGAGAGAGATGCTAGGGAGGGAGAGAGAGATGCTAGGAGAGAGAGACAGATGCTAGGGAGGAAGAGACAGATGCTAGGGAGAGAGAGATGCTAGGAGGGAGAGATGGGAGGGAGAGATGCTAGGGAGGGAGAGGAGAGATGCTAGGGAGGAAGAGAGAATGCTAGGGAGGAAGAGAGAGATGCTAGGGAGGAAGAGACGGATGCTAGGGAGGAAGAGACGGATGCTAGGGAGGAAGAGAGAGATGCTAGGGAGGAAGAGACAGATGCTAGGGAGGAAGAGACAGATGCTAGGGAGGAAGAGACAGATGCTAGGGAGGAAGAGACAGATGCTAGGGAGGAAGAGAGAGATGCTAGGGAGGAAGAGACCGATGCTAGGGAGGAAGAGACCGATGCTAGGGAGGGAGAGACCGATGCTAGGGAGGGAGAGAGAGATGCTAGGGAGGAAGAGAGAGAGATGCTAGGGAGGGAGAGAGATGCTAGGGAGGGAGAGAGAGATGCTAGGGAGAGAGACAGATGCTAGGGAGAGAGAGATGCTAGGGAGAGAGATGCTAGGGAGGAAGAGACAGATGCTAGGGAGGAAGAGACAGATGCTAGGGAGGAATAGACAGATGCTAGGGAGGAAGAGACAGATGCTAGGGAGGAAGAGACAGATGCTAGGGAGGGGAGGTAGAGACAGATGCTAGGGAGGAGGAGACAGATGCTAGGGAGGAAGAGACAGATGCTAGGGAGGAAGAGATAGATGCTAGGGAGGAAGAGACAGATGCTAGGGAGGAAGAGACAGATGCTAGGGAGGAAGAGACAGATGCTAGGGAGGAAGAGACGCTCAAAAAACGTATTTTTCAAATGTTTTGTTTTTAAATGTCTGCGCAAGAGTGAAGGTTTCATCGAGTTGTGAGATAGTACTTTTGCACATATAACACACTGTGGCTGAGGAAATGCACAACTCCCAATATAAGTGAACCACAAATCAATGCAGTTCTCATCATATTTGTGCCTCATCGATGGTCCAACGTCCCTGTCTGTTGTTCGGTGCTTTCCCGGGTAAGGGGGCAGTAGCTCTTTGGCTGCATCAGATTCACAACTGTCAGTGTCCATGTTAGCTGGGCTAACAAAATGTAGAATTACTGATGCTAGCATTGGATGTGCTCATGGAAGCAGAACAACTTGTGTCATCGACAGGTGCAGGTGTAGTACTGCTGGTAGTAGCAGTACTACCAGTAGAGGTGGTATGTGTCTTTATGGACGCAGGCCTTACTTCTTTTAACCATTTATCCATTTTCAAGCAAACGGAAAGAGCAGCCGCTACTTTTGCATACATACAAACCGTTAGTGGAATTCCCACAAGAGAGTAACGGAAAATGTGAAGAAAAAAATTATATACTGTATATATATACAGTGGGGGAAAAAGTATTTAGTCAGTCACCAATTGTGCAAGTTCTCCCACTTAAAAATATGAGAGAGGCCTGTAATTTTCATCATAGGTACACTTCAACTATAACAGACAAAATGAGAAAAAAAATATCCAGAAAATCACATTGTAGGATTTTTAATGAATTTATTTGCAAATTATGGTGGAAAATAAGTATTTGGTCACCTACAAACAAGCAAGATTTCTGACTCTCACAGACCTGTAACTTCTTCTTTAAGAGGCTCCTCTGTCCTCCACTCATTACCTGTATTAATGGCACCTGTTTGAACTTGTTATCAGCATAAAAGACACCTGTCCACAATCTCAAACCGTCACACTCCAAACTCCACTATGGCCAAGACCAAAGAGCTGTCAAAGGACACCAGAAACAAAATTGCAGACCTGCACCAGGCTGGGAAGACTGAATCTGCAATAGGTAAGCAGCTTGGTTTGAAGAAATCAACTGTGAGAGCAATTATTAGGAAATGGAAGACATACAAGACCACTGATAATCTCCCTCGATCTGGGGCTCCACGCAAGATCTCACCCCGTGTGGTCAAAATGATCACAAGAACGGTGAGCAAAAATCCCAGAACCACACGGGGGGACCTAGTGAATGACCTGCAGAGAGCTGGGACCAAAGTAACAAAGCCTGCCATCAGTAACACACTACACCACCAGGGACTCAAATCCTGCAGTGCCAGACGTGTCCCCCTGCTTAAGCCAGTACATGTCCAGGCCCGTCTGAAGTTTGCTAGAGAGGATTTGGATGATCCAGAAGAAGATTGGAGGAATGTCATATGGTCAGATGAAACAAAAATATAACTTTTTGGTAAAAACTCAACTTGTCGTGTTTGGAGGACAAAGAATGCTGAGTTGCATCCAAAGAACACCATACCTACTGTGAAGCATGGGGGTGGAAACATCATGCTTTGGGGCTGTTTTTCTGCAAAGGGACCAGGACGACTGATCCGTGTAAAGGAAAGAATGAATGGGGCCATATATCGTGAGATTTTGAGTGAAAACCTCCTTCCATCAGCAAGGGCATTGAAGATGAAACGTGGCTGGGTCTTTCAGCATGACAATGATCCCGAACACACCGCCCGGGCAACGAAGGAGTAGCTTCGTAAGAAGCATTTCAAGGTCCTGGAGTGGCCTAGCCAGATCTCAACCCCATAGAAAATCTTTTGAAAGTCCGTGTTGCCCAGCAACAGCCCCAAAACATCACTGCTCTAGAGGAGATTTGCATGAATGGGCCAAAATACCAGCAACAGTGTGTGAAAACCTTGTGAAGACTTACAGAAAACGTTTGACCTCTGTCATTGCCAACAAAGGGTATATAACAAAGTATTGAGATAAACTTTTGTTATTTAACAAATACTTTTTTTCCACCATAATTTGCAAATAAATAAATAAAAAATCCTACAATGTGATTTTCTGGATTTTTTGTCCTCATTTTGTCTGTCATAGTTGAAGTGTACCTATGATGAAAATTACAGGCCTCTCTCATCTTTTTAAGTAGGAGAACTTGCACAATTGGTGGCTGGCTAAATACTTTTTTTGCCCCACTGTGTGTGTGTGTGTGTGTGTGTGTGTGTGTGTGTGTGTGTGTGTGTGTGTGTGTGTATATATATATATATATATATTTTTTTTAAATTCTATTTAAAAAATATATATATATATCTTTTAAAAATGTGAATCACATTTTTTCTAACAAACCGCATTGCAAAGAGGTTATAAGCTGTCTCAGCATGTCTCAGAGAGTGGTCCTGGGAGCTGAGTATACATCCAGTATGTAGTGGAGATGGTCCTGGGGACTGAGTATACATCCAGTATGTAGTGGAGATGGTCCTGGGGACTGAGTATACATCCAGTATGTAGTGGAGGTGGTCCTGGGGACTGAGTATACATCCAGTATGTAGTGGAGATGGTCCTGGGGACTGAGTACACATCCAGTAAGTAGTGGAGATGGTCCTGGGGACTGAGTATACATCCAGTATGTAGTGGAGGTGGTCCTGGGGACTGAGTACAGATCCAGTATGTAGTGGAGATGGTCCCGGGGACTGAGTACAGATCCAGTATGTAGTGGATGTGGTCCCGGGACTGAGTACAGATCCCGTATGTAGTGGAGGTGGTCCCGGGGACTGAGTACAGATCCCGTATGTAGTGGAGGTGGTCCCGGGACTGAGTACAGATCCAGTATGTAGTGGATGTGGTCCCGGGACTGAGTACAGATCCAGTATGTAGTGGAGGTGGTCCCGGGACTGAGTACAGATCCAGTATGTAGTGGAGGTGGTCCCGGGGACTGAGTACAGATCCAGTATGTAGTGGAGGTGGTCCCGGGGACTGAGTACAGATCCAGTATGTAGTGGAGGTGGTCCCGGGAACTGAGTGGCGACCATGCAACAGGGTTATTATGCCTTCTCAGCACATCTCAGATAGTGGTGGCGTCTGAATGTCTATTACTTCATGGCCATCCAGCATGTACTGTGCTGTAGGAGGTCACTGTAGTGAAGTGGCCACCATGTAACATGGTTATTCAACTTGGCTCCTGAGTAATGGTCCTATAGAGGTGGTCACTGGGGACCCCAGCAGAGCAGCAATCACAGATCACACAACACTGTTTACTCTCTGCAAATTGGCCTGAGGGGGGCGGGCCGGGGGGGGCGGGCCGGGGGGCGGAGTGGGCTAGTTAAAGTGATGGAGGTGACTTCTGGTCATTGATTTTCCCTCCGTCTTCAGTTCAGCATCTCTCCCAGCCTACCCGGCCACCACTGGGCCACAGACCGCTGCGACAGCAGTCCCCACGGTCAAGTTTAGCCATCCCCTCTTGCCTTTAAATCACACTAAACTTGGTTAAACCTGGGCTGTGTGTGAAATACAACCTCCATTTATGAGATGATCATGCTTTAGCCACTTGGCTGGATTCAGAATGAGTCGCTTGTTGAGGCTGATTGATCTGGTCAGTCTTTAAGGTATGCAGGTGCCCTTATGGAGGGAATAGAGAGAATAGTGTAGGGATCATGCACTCGAACAAGGGGATTCTTGTTTTCACCTGTGTTAGACCAAGGTAAGAGATTGACATTCAAACTGAGGGGGAAAGGATTCTCAATAGAAAGATCAATAGAATACTAACAGATGATTTTGTTGTTGAGATAAAACCTGATCTGAGGTTAGTTGGTGAAACATTGTCTGGCCATCCCCTCCCATCTCTCATATCAGACGTGTTATAAATGTCTTCCCATCTCTCATATCAGACGTGTTATAAATGTCCTCCCATCTCTCATATCAGACGTGTGTTATAAATGTCCTCCCATCTCTCATATCAGACGTGTTATAAATGTCCTCCCATCTCTCATATCAGACGTGTTATAAATGTCCTCCCATCTCTCATATCAGACGTGTTATAAATGTCCTCCCATCTCTCATATCAGACGTGTGTGTTATAAATGTCCTCCCATCTCTCATATCAGACGTGTTATAAATGTCCTCCCATCTCTCATATCAGACGTGTGTGTTATAAATGTCCTCCCATCTCTCATATCAGACGTGTTATAAATGTCCTCCCATCTCTCATATCAGACGTGTTATAAATGTCCTCCCATCTCTCATATCAGACGTGTTATAAATGTCCTCCCATCTCTCATATCAGGCGTGTTATAAATGTCCTCCCATCTCTCATATCAGACGTGTTATAAATGTCCTCCCATCTCTCATATCAGACGTGTTATAAATGTCCTCCCATCTCTCATATCAGACGTGTTATAAATGTCCTCCCATCTCTCATATCAGACGTGTTATAAATGTCCTCCCATCTCTCATATCAGACGTGTTATAAATGTCCTCCCATCTCTCATATCAGACGTGTTATAAATGTCCTCCCATCTATCATATCAGACGTGTTATAAATGTCCTCCCATCTCTCATATCAGACGTGTTATAAATGTCCTCCCATCTCTCATATCAGACGTGTTATAAATGTCCTCCCATCTCTCATATCAGACGTGTTATAAATGTCCTCCCATCTCTCATATCAGACGTGTTATAAATGTCCTCCCATCTATCATATCAGACGTGTTATAAATGTCCTCCCATCTCTCATATCAGACGTGTTATAAATGTCCTCCCATCTCTCATATCAGACGTGTTATAAATGTCCTCCCATCTCTCATATCAGACGTGTTATAAATGTCCTCCCATCTCTCATATCAGACGTGTTATAAATGTCCTCCCATCTCTCATATCAGACGTGTTATAAATGTCCTCCCATCTCTCATATCAGACGTGTTATAAATGTCCTCCCATCTATCATATCAGACGTGTTATAAATGTCCTCCCATCTCTCATATCAGACGTGTTATAAATGTCCTCCCATCTCTCATATCAGACGTGTTATAAATGTCCTCCCATCTCTCATATCAGACGTGTTATAAATGTCCTCCCATCTCTCATATCAGACGTGTTATAAATGTCCTCCCATCTATCATATCAGACGTGTTATAAATGTCCTCCCATCTCTCATATCAGACGTGTTATAAATGTCCTCCCATCTCTCATATCAGACGTGTTATAAATGTCCTCCCATCTCTCATAACAGACGTGTTATAAATGTCCTCCCATCTCTCATATCAGACGTGTTATAAATGTCCTCCCATCTCTCATATCAGACGTGTTATAAATGTCCTCCCATCTCTCATATCAGACGTGTTATAAATGTTCTCCCATCTCTCATATCAGACGTGTGTGTTATAAATGTCCTCCCATCTCTCATATCAGACGTGTGTGTTATCAATGTCCTTCCAGCCGATGAGTAATGATCCCTATTTTTATTTCCTCTCCTCTAGTAAAGCCGGCAGAGTGTGACACTTCATTAAGTTAATTAGACTAACTTAATTAGCTACTTTCACAGGTCAAGCCATGAAGCTTTCTGATTGATGGGTCTGTGTGTAAAAGGTAATCATCCTCCAAAATGGGTAGAACATCAAAACAACTCCCAAACGTATATTAACTGCAACCCTGTAAACAATTACAAAACACAAATGGTACCCTATTCTAATAGTTCCCTATTTTAAACAACGTCAAAACACTCCGCCTCCTATAACGGCTCATATCATCCAATGAAATGCAAACACAGGAACGCGGACACACAGTAACGCGGACACACAGTAACGCGGACACACAGTAACGCGGACACACAGTAACGCGGACACACAGTAACGCGGACACACAGTAACGCGGACACACAGGAACGCGGACACACAGTAACGCGGACACAGGAACGCGGACACACAGTAACGCGGACACACAGTAACGCGGACACACAGTAACGCGGACACACAGTAACGCGGACACACAGTAACGCGGACACACAGTAACGCGGACACACAGGAACGCGGACACACAGTAACGCGGACACACAGTAACGCGGACACACAGTAACGCGGACACACAGTAACACGGACACACAGGAACGCGGACACACAGTAACGCGGACACACAGTAACGCGGACACACAGGAACGCGGACACACAGGAACGCGGACACACAGTAACGCGGACACACAGTAACGCGGACACACAGTAACGCGGTAACGCGGACACACAGGAACGCGGACACACAGGAACGCGGACACACAGTAACGCGGACACACAGTAACGCGGACACACAGGAACGCGGACACACAGTAACGCGGACACACAGTAACGCGGACACACAGTAACGCGGACACACAGTAACGCGGACACACAGTAACGCGGACACACAGTAACGCGGACACACAGTAACGCGGACACACAGTAACGCGGACACACAGTAACGCGGACACACAGTAACGCGGACACACAAAACCAGCAACTTTGATTTCTTAAACACACAACAAGCGTTAGGTCACGCAGGGAACTAGGAACTTTACAGAAAAATGGCCTTTTTGCACTTGGTCGTTTCTTGGCCTTGAATGAACTGAAGAGGAAAACAACATAACTCTTTCACGGACAGTAATTGCACAAGTTTTAAGTCTTTTGATCCAACTGCTTTAACTGCTGCCTGGGCAACTGCCTCTCCTCATCTCTGGATACATTACAGAGGCGTCTAGCGAGAGAGCAGGCAGGCAGGCAGGCAGGCAGGCAGGCAGGCAGGCAGGCAGGCAGGCAGGCAGGCAGGCAGGCAGGCAGGCGAGTGGAGCCGTGGCCACGAACACAATGCAGGAGGTAAAATAAAGCTTTAAACAAGCCCCCCTCGGCACCACCGCGGCCGAGTAACGGGCTCTGGAATGAAAGGCCATCCGTATATTACGGCACGACTGTCAGTTTATTACTGGGATCTACTGGGCCAGGACCTGGGGTGACAGGGGAAGGCAGGGATTTAGGGCTGTGGTCTTGGTCAGGCCACAGGTTTATCTAAGCCAGGCAGGCAGGGAGAACCAGAGACCCGTAATGAACTCCAGGCTGCCTAATAAATAATTGTATCACCCTGGCCTAGCCGCACGCACGCACACTCACACACAGAAAAGTGTGCGACTGCTGACACCAACGAGCGCATTCCTACACACAACCGTAAACTGACAGAGACCGGTTGTTTTTTCTACACTCCTAATTTCAAGACGCGGGGAAAGACAATTCCTAATACAAAAGCATTGTATAATACAACAGAGACATCACAGTGTTGATCAAGAGAGACAAACACTCTGATACACAGAGAGAGGATGGATGGAAGTTAGAGAGGATGACTACACGTGGGGTCCACAATATCATGGACCAAACTCGTCAAGTCAAATGTTGCTACTACGTCAACCCAACGTTTGGATCAGACTAACAGTTCACAGGCTAATCTGTGTGCTTTATTCAAAAGACAGCGAAGGCATGAACACGGTGCAATACATGGTCAAACAAATATTTGTTGTTTGAAAAAAAAAATAAAAAATTAAAAAGGTGCATCAACTATTTCAAGTTTAATCAACTTAAAATATTGTGTAACCTCAACTTATATCCAGTTTACTTTGACTCGCTGGCTGGCTCCTGTGTCCCTACTCCCAACCTACCTACGGTCTCTCCTTCAGTTCCATTCGTCCTTCCGGATTTAAGCTCCTTCCACTCAGCTACCAGTCAGTCAGGGCGGGAGGGATAACAAGTCAAATTCTGATCATCGAGCTAGAGGTACATCTTTCCCCCACTCTGTGTCCCACTGTCAGACCAGCAGGCTGACACAGCTCTGTGTGACCGACCCAGCCACCCACCCCCACTGTCAGACCAGCAGGCTGACACAGCTCTGTGTGACCGACCCAGCCACCCCCCACTGTCAGACCAGCAGGCTGACACAGCTCTGTGTGACCGACCCAGCCACCCATCCCCCACTGTCAGACCAGCAGGCTGACACAGCTCTGTGTGACCGACCCAGCCACCCATCCCCCACTGTCAGACCAGGAGGCTGACACAGCTCTGTGTGACCGACCCAGCCACCCCCCACTGTCAGACCAGCAGGCTGACACAGCTCTGTGTGACCGACCCAGCCACCCCCCCCACTGTCAGACCAGCAGGCTGACACAGCTCTGTGTGACCGACCCAGCCACCCCCCACTGTCAGACCAGCAGGCTGACACAGCTCTGTGTGACCGACCCAGCCACCCCCCCACTGTCAGACCAGCAGGCTGACACAGCTCTGTGTGACCGACCCAGCCACCCCCACTGTCAGACCAGCAGGCTGACACAGCTCTGTGTGACCGACCCAGCCACCCCCCACTGTCAGACCAGCAGGCTGACACAGCTCTGTGTGACCGACCCAGCCACCCCCCACTGTCAGACCAGCAGGCTGACACAGCTCTGTGTGACCGACCCAGCCACCCCCCCCCCACTGTCAGACCAGCAGGCTGACACAGCTCTGTGTGACCGACCCAGCCACCCCCCACTGTCAGACCAGCAGGCTGACACAGCTCTGTGTGACCGACCCAGCCACCCCCCACTGTCAGACCAGCAGGCTGACACAGCTCTGTGTGACCGACCCAGCCACCCCCCACTGTCAGACCAGCAGGCTGACACAGCTCTGTGTGACCGACCCAGCCACCCCCCACTGTCAGACCAGCAGGCTGACACAGCTCTGTGTGACCGACCCAGCCACCCACCCCCACTGTCAGACCAGCAGGCTGACACAGCTCTGTGTGACCGACCCAGCCACCTCCCCCACTGTCAGACCAGCAGGCTGACACAGCTCTGTGTGACCGACCCAGCCACCCCCACTGTCAGACCAGCAGGCTGACACAGCTCTGTGTGACCGACCCAGCCACCTCCCCCACTGTCAGACCAGCAGGCTGACACCACTCTGTGTGACCGACCCAGCCACCTCCCCCACTGTCAGACCAGCAGGCTGACACAGCTCTGTGTGACCGACCCAGCCACCTCCCCCACTGTCAGACCAGCAGGCTGACACCACTCTGTGTGACCGACCCAGCCACCTCCCCCCACTGTCAGACCAGCAGGCTGACACAGCTCTGTGTGACCGACCCAGCCACCCCCCACTGTCAGACCAGCAGGCTGACACCACTCTGTGTGACCGACCCAGCCACCTCCCCCCACTGTCAGACCAGCAGGCTGACACAGCTCTGTGTGTCCGACCCAGCCACCTCCCCCACTGTCAGACCAGCAGGCTGACACAGCTCTGTGTGACCGACCCAGCCACCTCCCCCCACTGTCAGACCAGCAGGCTGACACAGCTCTGTGTGACCGACCCAGCCACCTCCCCCACTGTCAGACCAGCAGGCTGACACAGCTCTGTGTGACCGACCCAGCCACCTCCCCCACTGTCAGACCAGCAGGCTGACACAGCTCTGTGTGACCGACCCAGCCACCTCCCCCACTGTCAGACCAGCAGGCTGACACAGCTCTGTGTGACCGACCCAGCCACCTCCCCCCACTGTCAGACCAGCAGGCTGACACAGCTCTGTGTGACCGACCCAGCCACCCCCCCCCACTGTCAGACCAGCAGGCTGACACAGCTCTGTGTGACCGACCCAGCCACCCCCCACTGTCAGACCAGCAGGCTGACACAGCTCTGTGTGACCGACCCAGCCACCTCCCCCACTGTCAGACCAGCAGGCTGACACAGCTCTGTGTGACCGACCCAGCCACCTCCCCCACTGTCAGACCAGCAGGCTGACACAGCTCTGTGTGACCCAGCCACCCCCCACTGTCAGACCAGCAGGCTGACACAGCTCTGTGTGACCGACCCAGCCACCCCCCACTGTCAGACCAGCAGGCTGACACAGCTCTGTGTGACCGACCCAGCCACCCCCCTTGGCTTCTCTCACCATGTAAATCACATTTGAGACAGTCGGTCAGGTATGATTCAGCTGCACTTAAAGTTGCCATTTAAAGCACCATTCCTTTCCCACAGGCACAAGCGATTCACAGCATGCAGCAGAGGCTTGGCATTTACAAGCCGCATATTATAGAATAACTTCCTTTAAATTCTGCTCTCATCTCCCAGAGTGCAAAGTAGAGGCAATTACCTCCAACACTCACTTCCGCCCATTACCGACTTAATACCTGAAAACACATTACAAGTTTTTAGAACATGTGTCTTTTATAAAAAATAGGAAATTGTGGCATTCGTACAAACAAGCTGAAGGTATGTAATGATTGTGAAATGTTTTGACAAACACTTTTATCATACACTGTTGCTCAGACTTGGATTCACATGATTACTCAATGAAATACATGGAAATAGCTAGAAGTTTGACACTTCAGCTAAAGACAATGTAGTTTGGTTTTAGAAAAAATGTAAAACATTTACATTTGAGTCATTTAGCAGACGCTCTTATCCAGAGGGACTTAAAGGAGTAATTCAGGCTAAGTGCCTTGCTCAAAAGCACAGACAGATTTTTCACCTAGTCGGCTCAGGGATTCGAACCAGCGTCATTTCGGTTACTGGCCCAACGGTCTTAACCACTAGGCTACCTGTGCCGCTCAAATCTATTCAGTAACAAGAAACAGAAACAGACACATTACACTATATATCCATCAACATTGCTCAGATAAAAGGCTATCTCACTAGTATTGTAGCAACAGAGAGGCCCTTTGCTCCACAAGGACATAGTGGAATAAGTCAGTGTGGACTAGTTCAGCAGTTGGACTAAGGGAGACAGACACTTGTTAACAGCTGTAGATCTATAGTGACAACGCTGTACAAACTGTCTGTCTGATGAAGAGGAGCAGAGTAAAAGTCCCCTCTACTACTGTAACTCCACTTCTGTCTGATGAAGAGGAGCAGAGTAAAAGTCCCCTCTACTACTGTAACTCCACTACTGTCTGATGAAGAGGAGCAGAGTAAAAGTCCCCTCTACTACTGTAACTCCACTTCTGTCTGATGAAGAGGAGCAGAGTAAAAGTCCCCTCTACTACTGTAACTCCACTTCTGTCTGATGAAGAGGAGCAGAGTAAAAGTCCCCTCTACTACTGTAACTCCACTACTGTCTGATGAAGAGGAGCAGAGTAAAAGTCCCCTCTACTACTGTAACTCCACTACTGTCTGATGAAGAGGAGCAGAGTAAAAGTCCCCTCTACTACTGTAACTCCACTACTGTCTGATGAAGAGGAGCAGAGTAAAAGTCCACAACTCCTCAAACCTGCTCACGCAGCTCTCCTCTCCTGTCACTACAGACATGTTGTCTGCTTTGGGACACACAGAGGTAGTCGCCACCATCAGGGTTTACACAGGGATGTAGAGAGGTGGGAGGGAGGGGAGGGGAGGACGGGGAATGAGTGGAGACACTCCGGGGGATGAAACATGTGATTAACGAGAGAGGGGCAGGTCTGTGTGTGTGTGTGTGTGTGTGTTTGTGTGTGTGTTTGTTCCATTCCGTCAGTGGGTTTGTTGCAATGTGTTTGTTTTTATGTGTTTGTGTGTGTTTGTTCCAGTGTGCGTTTGGTATGTGTGTTGCACGGGGGTGATTAAAGAGGATTGGGTCTGTTCCTGGGGGTCTCTGGAGGACTCTCTACTCTCTCTCTCAGCATGCTTCGAGCAGCAGCACATTTAAAAAGCAAAGACTTGTGCCCCCCTTCCCTTTCCCTTCTTTTCCAGCTTTCACCACTTAAAAGCTCCTTTCCATTGTGTGTGTGTGTGTTTCTTCCATTGAGTGTGTGTCCCCTCCTACAGCCCCCATTTAGACCAACACACTCCACACACAACAACAGCAGGATAGTGTTGTGAGTCTTTCTCCACCCTCTTTGCCAAATACTATGCCTATTTACACCACAGCAGTACACATTTACACCACAGCAGTACACACAGGCAGTATATTCTGGTCTGTAATACTCTCAACATGGCTCTTTATTACCAGAGTTCAGCGCTACGCATGAAAATGGGTTTCATTTCTATATATGCTTATACGCTTTGTAAAAACTATTATTTGGGTTATATTAATGTGTATTATCTCTTTGCGAAACAGCCTGGCACTCGTTGAACTAGAGCTACGAGAACAATATAAAAATACAAACATGCCGGACTGTAATGTTGGGCAGAAACAACATTGGTTGTTGATCATGTACACCAACGCATCGTCATGCCCCTTCCAAACAGGGCTACAACAACAAACACGTTTTTACAACAACTACAAGTCTCTAGTCAGCTATCTAACATTTTACATTTACAGTCTGCTATCTAACATTGTAACCCTCCACTAACTCTGCTATCTAACATTTTAACTGAGCTTTAACCTTTACATTTTGCCTGTAATTTAACGTTTAATTCCCAGCATGCAGCGTTTTCAGTATGGCTCAGGCTTTTATGTTTCTCTTCCTCCTTCTGCAACATCAATTAACCCCCATTTTCCACACACATAGAGCCAATAGGAATGCCCTTTCCTGGACAAATTGAAATGCGCTTCACATTTATCAACTTAATTAGGTTCACAAGCTGCCGCATGCTACCCTTGATTACACTGTAATTCAATAAGAAAAACATTATTTAAAATGCAAAAAAGTGCTTCTGGTGAGACTTGCCATTTTCAGTTAGGGACATTTCAAATGGAAAGGGATGGAAATGGAGCAGTACCGCTTCAGGAGGTAGCAAAGAGGAGACCGGTATTGGTGGCGGTCATTTTGGCTCGCTGTCAGGTTTGGTTTCATGGTAAAAAGACAGAGACGCATGCTTCTGCTGTTTTTGCTGGAGCTGTCATGTCATACTAACTACAGTACACCCTGTCGCTCACAGAGATAGCCCAGACCTTTGCTGAATGGATCCGGGAAGAAGATCGGGAAATTTAAGTGAAGCCATGGCTGTTGTCCATGCTCGACTCTTACCACTTCAAACACACATTTCTTTCCCTTTGATCATTAATACCCATATAACTATATATTTCCTGGTAAGATTTGTTGTAGGTTAATATTCAGCTGTTTAACTGCGGCTTCAATAATGTGATGCCAAAAGAAGACATCATCACCACCCAGTGTGCGTGCACGGCGCACACACACACACACAACACAACACACACCTTGGAGGAGGAAGTGTCACACTCCTGGCAGATCCAGCCGTATCCTGTCTGCTTGGGAGACTTCTTCAGGGGAGGGTCCAGACAGCCAAAGTGGTAGCACAGACAACACTCATCACACCTACAGGAGAGAGGAGAGGTGGGGCAGGTGTTACATACAGTGGTGTTACATCCAATATAACTCAAAAGAGTATTCATCAATGGAACCTTCTCTAACATCAGATATGTACAGTGCAAGATCCCCCAGGGCAGTTGCCTTGGGCCGTTACTCTTGTCTTACAAGAAGCTAAAATGACTATGTACGCTGATGATTGCACACTCTACCCCAAGGGTTCCCAACTAGGGGTACTAGAACCCCTGGAGGTACTTGGCCTATCCACAGGGGGTACTTGAGAAGACTGTAAAACGTACATGAGGGGGTAGTTCAGGGGTAAAATTCAGTTGGTGGTAGAGTAACCAAAAAAGTTGGAGAACCACTGCTCTATACATCAGCACCTACAGCCAGTGAGCTCAATGAGACTCTTCGCAAGAGTTACTGTGTCAGAATGGGTTATTAACAGTAAACTGGTCTTAAAAACATCAAAAAACTAAATAATTGTATTTCAACCTCAACTGGAGTTGTGCATGAAGGGTGTATCCATTGAACAAGTTGAAGAAGCTGAACTCCTAGGAGAAACACTGGATGGTCAGTTATCATGGTCAAGTCATATTGACAAAGTTATTGTGAAGATGGGGAGAGGTATGTCTTATGTGTTAGATTTTTTTTTACCCTCTTTTTCTCCCCAATTTCGTGATATCCAATTGCAATCTTGTCTCATCGCTACAACTCCCCAACGGGAGAGGCAAAGATCGAGTCATGGGGTCCTCCGAAACACGACCAGCCAAACGGCGCTTCTGAACACCGGCCCGCTTAACCCAGAAGCCAGCCGCACCAATGTGTCAGAGGAAACATTGTTCAACTGACAACCGGAGTCAGCCTGCAGGCACCCGGGCCGCCACAAGCAGTCACTAGAGGGCGATGTGCCAAGTAAAGCCCCACCTCGGCCAAACCCTCCCCTAACCTGAACAACGCTGGGCCAATTGTGCGTCGCCCTATGGGACTCCCGGTCACAGTCGGTTATGACACAGCCTGGGATCGAACCCGGGTCTGTAGTGATGCCGTAGACCACTGTGCCACTTTGGACGCCCCGAGAGGTATATATTTTATTTAAAAAATTGACACAAAGATCAACTGTAGTAGTTGTTCAGGCTCTGGTCTTGTCCCATCTTGATTACTGTCTGATAATATAGTCAGGTGCAGCAAAGAAAGACCTAGCAAAGCTGCAGCTGGTTCAATACAGAGCAGCCCCCCTTGGCCTTAACTGTACATACACAACTGTACATACATAACTGTACATACACAACTGTACATACACAACTAACATCCACAACATGCCTGATAGTCCTTCATGGCTGAGGGTTGATGAGAAATGGACTACTTCTCTTCTACTTAAGAAACATGTGTGTATTTAAAATGCCTAACCACTTGTATAATCTATTTGCATACACTTCAAACAGACATCCATACCCCAGCAGACACACCGCTATGGTTTTCTTCACTGTACCCAAACCAAAACAGATTTAATGTGTCGCTCAGAGAGCCCCGTCATCATGGAATGCTCTGCCACCAGAGGATACTCAGGCAAAAAACAAATGTAGCTTTAAAAAAACAGATAAAACCTCTTGTATCACAGCGCCTCTGCTCTCTCTAAATATCTACTTTAACTGTACAGTATTTAACAATATTAATATGTATATATGAAGTGTTGAAAAAGCATTTTTGTTGTCTCTTGGTGCCTTTCCTATATATATCTTATTACATTTTAAAAAATGTAATATCTTACGTTGTTCTTGTCTATAACTGTTCTGTATTGTATTTGTACGTTTTACGTGGATCCGTGGATCTAGCTACTGCAAAGTAGCTGCTGCATGTGCAGTTGGGGATCCTAATTAACTAAACACACTAAGACTGACAGATAATGACAGGGCAGGTAGTTGTCAGGGAGCAGACGCTAATGAAATCAAAAAACACACTGTTACTACTCCTTCCCTTGACCTTACACAGGTGTCATACTATGAGCATAGCTTTGTGTATAGCTTGGCTAGCCAGATAGCTGTGTCATTACACAAGCCTGTTAACCATCCTTAAATGTTACTACCATGGTGTCCTTGGGTTAGACAACACGGTTTTACAATCTTACAATACAGGTTGTAAAACACAAAATACGAATATTGACTATCGCTCATATCAATATGGTTTTTAGATAATCGTTTTGGTCAGTAGCCCATTTCTCACAGTACTAGAGGGAAGAAATTGATCAGTCATCATATCAATATTCTGAATATAATAAATACAGTAAAGATTGTAAAGTAGGTGTGTGTGTGTGTGTGTGTGTACTGTATATGTGTGTGTACCTGAGGGAGTCTTTGTGTTGGAAATGAGACTACTAAAACTAAACATTTAGCATTCATGAGATTCCACAGGTTGAGCCTGAATGCCCTTCTGTCCAACTCCCCCACCCCCCTTCTCTCCCTCCCTCTCTCCCTTTTCTCCTTCTAGTTCATGATTAACTAATTATGTCCTAATCAATGTGGGGGATTGAGATTTTTCTATGGAAATCTGATCAACCAGATTGCTGCCCAGGGAGGTCAATCTGTTCTCTCGCCCCGTGTCTATAAAGGGAGGAGGAGGAGAGGAAGGAGGGAGGGAGAGTGACTTGGGGAAGGAGAACCACATAGGATGAATCTCTGTGTAAATGTCTCATGGACATCTAGGCATGATTTAGGCTACGTGAAAGTCCAATAGACATGATTGTATTTTAAGTCTAGGATAGAGAGACTGTAACACAACAACATATAGAACCAGAGAGAAACCATAACCAGACTGGTGATGACGACAGGTGACCTTGTTGAATCCAGCGCCTCCTGTCAGAGGATCCCTTTTCACAGCAACAACTACCAGGAACCCCTACTCTAATAAAACAACCTATTATAAACAAAGGCCTTAGTCTACAACACACACTAATGAGGAAGCATCCCCATCATATGGACATCACCCCTTGACCCTGTCACACAGGACTGTAGGTGACTGTTGTAAGAAGAACACATCTCGCCACAGCAGAGCCACTGTGTTTCTAGAGCAGTTCTTCACATACAGTAGTCTAGCTGTTTCAGACCATTCCCACAGGATCAACCACCACCGGGGATCGTTCTAAACTAAGCCCCCCCCCCCAGCTGAATCTCTGTTACACCTCCCTGTCAATATTCTGAGCAGGGGTTTATTGTGAAATCTATGGGTGATCAATCAACGCTCCTACAAATTGCTTCTGCTTCATGTACAGTAGTCGTGCCAAAAGGAAATTGAGAAGGCAACCTCTCCATTTCGATTAGAATATCTGAATGTTTTTTATTTTACCTTATTTAACTAGGCAAGTCAGTTAAGAACAAATTCTTATTTTCAATGACGGCCTAGGAACAGGTTAACTGCCTGTTCAGGGGCAGAACGACAGATTTGTACCTTGTCAGCTCGGGGGTTTGAACTTTGAACTTGCAACCTTCCGGTTACTAGTCCAACACTCTAACCACTAGGCTACCCTGCCACCCCAGGGTAGCCTATGAATATAGGATGTACATATGTACACAGTTAGACCAAAAAGCTACTGCTAATAACGCAAAGAAGCTAAGTCTGTTGAAAGACTGCATGCTGTAGTGTGCCAAAGCAAGTATTGCTAAATAAAAAGTCTACCAACTGCCTCGTGTAGGAAGTCAATAGTACAAGTAATAAGACACTATAGTGTAGCAGCCATGCCATGAAGGTTGAAAACTAAAAGAGTAAAGCATCTACAATCCCTGTACCTTCACTGCAACAGACAGTAAATAAAAAAATACATTAGGAATGGGAGAGAAAATAAAACCTCCAACTCAAACACAGCTTCCCGGAAAACGTGGCCAGAGGACGTAGTTTTGCTACTACGGCGTTCACATCATGTAAAATAGGTAATCTATCTTCCATAACCCTGAGGTATTAAGCATTAAACAACCACGTCCATATATATCAATGTGATTCCCAATTCATTCCACAGCAGGCACATATTTTACATACTAGTTTTGTCTGTATACGTCAATTCTCTCCTCCCTCTCCTCTGTCCTTATCTCCTCCATATATTTACTCTGACAGGGCAATGTAGCAACGAGTTGCCGTCAGCAGCAAGCTGTCAGCTCAGAACAGCCTCTCTTACACGATCTGCAGTTAAAAGAGAAAACACCAGAGGAAACCAGTAACCACTGCTTTGTTCACATCCTATTAAACCTATACAGCGATAAGCGTTTCTCCACCATACCATGAGTCGTTGGTGGAATAGCTAATGGGTGTTCAAGTCAGCTCAGTTCATCATCTTCTTTAACTAATGAAGCGTAAATAATTGAGTTTAGGGTCTGGAATGAAGTACATTAACATCATATGCATGAAGCCAGAGAGTGTGTGACTGGTGATAGTGTTTAGGGAATATGCAGTAGGGTACATTTTAGGGTGGAGAATGGGGTGTGGATGACACGTCCTCTATTTGCACATCAATATCTGGTTTCAGGGCCTTAATGCATGTTTTTAGTCCAGGACCAAGTTTATTCTGTGTCAGCCCTAAACCTGTTAAATTGACTAAAACCAGAGTAACAGTTTCATTGGTAGATAATTGGCATCTTACTAAGTTGTAGAAGCAGCTGGTGCACATCAGCAGGGAACCTGCAGAGGTAGGTGGTCCACACACACACGCAAGCAGTCACACTGGATGGGCTGAGCAGGCATATCGGCCTCAAGGAAACAAGGGGAATTTAAAGCACCCTCTGGCCTCCTCAGTGAAAAGAAGACAAATGACCACCAGTGTGTCTGTGGCGCTAATGAGCTATCCTCCGATTGTTGCACACAACCACCAATTGATTGATCATGAATCTCCATCTGTACAGGGCCAAGAGAGAGGAGACACACACACACCACACACACACACACACACACACACACACACACACACAACACCTCCCAACTCACAGGAGGCTTCTTTTGTTTTATTAGGTGAGTGTGTGTGTGTGCATGACACTTGCCCCGTTTACTTCTTTTAATTACTTTACCTTAATGAACCTATTGTACTGTTTGTTGTGTATCTCTGTGAGCATCTTTGAATTAAAACACTGCTCATTGATGCAGACTGGCTGGCTGTTGGCTGGTGAGGAGATGATTATTAGTTAATAGGAATTCTAAATGACGAGACCTGTGTTTTGCAATAAGTTCAAGAGGAAGTAACCTTTCCTTTCTGTTCTTCTGCATCGCTTTCTGTTTTCATTCAATTTGAGTCAGGATCTTTTATTAAATGCATTTATATCTAGGAGTATTATTCTTTTTTACTTTTTACCACAATTCTGTGTTCTTTTCAAAATTCATACATTATATCTCAGCAATTACAATAGGTATGATAACAGTTATCTATGGTGCCCCCCAAGGATCAGTTTTAGGCCCACTATTTTTTCATTGTATATGCTACCACTTGTTTTCCTCTTCTTCCTCACTGAGCTCATATAAATTATTAGTGCTGCAGGCCAGTCAATGTCTATTGGGTCTGAGAGCTAAGCGATACAGTTGCCCCACCATCCCACCCTTCTCTTCACTGACTGTGTCCGTTGTACGTGGTCGGTCAACCTCTATCTGCTCTGAACACTGCCCTTATAGACTCAGCCACAGCAAGGTCCTTGATGTTATCAAACCAATTTGTCGCCGCTTTAATCATTGGGAAAATTGAGCCGCTCGCTCGTCTCCCCTCCTCCCTTCTCCTCTGGAAGGAGACAGAATCCAATCACTCATAAGAGCGGTTATTGATTGATGTAATCTTATTGGGTGTGAGGTGGGCGATTGATTGGTTTTGTCTGCTACACATGTTGCCCTCGGCGGGTGACTCGTATCCCCTTTCATCTGCTGTTTAATCTCTTACAGGAGTTCTTAGAGGCCCTCCTCTCTGCCACATCCTCCCCTGTACCCCCCCATCTCCCTCTCTTCCCCCTCCTTCTCTATCAGTGGGATGACAAGCAGGTGGATTAGCCTTGGTTTGATCAGCTCTCATCACAGGTCTCTCAACTTCACATCACATTTCCCTTCTTCAAAAGGGTCTGGAGCGTGTGGCCCCTACAGGGGTCCTCCTAGAATTGTCCTCCTCACCCACAGGCGATCACGGCCGATGCCTCACACACAGACACGACCAAATGAAATCAAAGGGCATTTTAGCGAGATTATACGGATATGACACAAAGAAAGGGGATTCACAGGGTTTAAAGTTAAAAGGATGTGTTTAAGTCAGAAGTCAGTACATTGGCTAACTTGAAGGTGTATCCTCGTTCAAAGTTAATTTAAATGAATAATTTCAGTTTTTTTTTACCATAGAGACATTGGGAGGAAGTCAGATCCAATTGATTCCCGGGGTACCTAAGCCATGCGAGTCATAATTGGATATTAAAGGAATCAGAGCAATTACAGACGTTTAACTGTAGGCAAGTACTACTGCTTAAAGCATCTGCTTTATGGCTAGCGGAACCCCTCGACAACCCCCCTTTTCCACTAGTGGAACCCCTCGACAACATTCCGCTGAAAAGGCAGCGCGCGAAATTCAATTTTTTTTTTTTTGAAATATGGAATTTACATACATATTAGTGCAATACACCAAATGAAAGATAAACGTCTTGTTAATCTACCCATCGTGTCCGATTTCAAAAAGGCTTTACAGCAAAAGCACAACATATGATTATGTTAGGTCAGAGCCTAGAAACAAAAACACACACAGCCATTTTCCAGCCAAAGAGACGAGTCACAAAAAGCAGAAATAGAGATAAAAATGAATCACTAACCTTTGATGATCTTCATCAGATGACACTCATAGGACTTCATGTTACACAATACATGTATGTTTTGTTCGATAAAGTGCACATTTATATCCAAAAATCTCAGTTTACTTTGGCGTGTTACGTTCAGTAATGTTTTGCTTCCAAAACATCCAGTGAGAGCCACATCAATTTACAGAAATAGTCATCATAAACTTTAATATAAGATACAAGTGTTATGCACAGAATTAGAGATATACTTCTCCTTAATGTAACTGCTGTGTCAGATTTCAAAAGAACTTTATGGAAAAAGCAAACCATGCAATAATCTGAGTACGGCGCTCAGACAACAATTCAAGCCAAACAGATATCCGCCATGTTGGAGTCAACAGAAGTCAGAAATAGCATTATAAATATTCACTTACCTTTTATGATCTTCATCAGAATACACTCCCAGGAATCCCAGTTCCACAATAAATCTTTGATTTGTTCGATAAAGTTCATCTTTATGTCCAAATACCTCCTTTTTGTTTGCTCGTTTAGCCCAGTAATCCAAATGTTCAATGTGCGATCGCTTAGTTCAGACGAAAAGTCAAAAAAGTTATTTTACAGTTCGTAGAAACATGTCTACAAGTATAGAATCAATCTTTAGGTTGCTTTTAACATAAATCTTCAATAATGTTCCAACCGGAGAATTCCTTTGTCTTCAGAAATGCAATGGAACTCAAGCCAACACGTGACCAGCTCGTGGCACTCTGACAGACCACTGACTCAATCCCCTCTCATTCCCGCCTCCACAGTAGAAGCATCAAACAAGGTTCTAAAGACTGTTGACATCTAGTGGAAGCCTTAGGAAGTGCAATTTGACCCCATAGACACTGTATATTGGATAGGCCAAGAGTTGAAAAACTACAAATCTCAGATTTCCCACTTCCTGGTTGGATTTCTCCCAGGTTTCCACCTGCCGTATGAGTTATGTTATACTCACAGACATCATTCAAACAGTTTTAGAAACTTCAGAGTGTTTTCTATCCAAATCTACTAATAATATGCATATATTAGCAACTGGGAGTGAGTAGCAGGCAGTTCACTCTGGGCACGCTTTTCATCCAAACGTGAAAATGCTGCCCCCTATCCCAAACAGGTTATTAACTCAACTGAGATAAGACCATTGGGTTAGACAACTAGGTTGCAGCTGGGATCCAAAATATAAGTGCTTTATCTACAGTGTAGGTAAATGTACACACAGGTACATGATCATAAGATAATTTTTGAAAAAGTAATACTCTGATGCACTTTAAGCCCTAACAGTAAAAAAACAAACGCAACATGCAACAATTTCAATGATTTTACTGAGTTACAGTTTATATAAGGACATATGTAAATTCAAATAAATTAGGCCCTAATCTATGGATTTCACATGAATGGGCAGGGCCGCAGCCATGGGTGGGCCTAGTAGGGCATAGGCCCACCCACTTGTGAGCCAGGACCAGCCAATCAGAATGAGTCTTTCCCCACAAAAGGACTATATTACAGACAATAAGTACTCCTCAGTTTCAGCTGTCCGGTTGGCTGGTCTCAGACAATCCCACAGGTGACGAAGCCACATGTGGAGGTCCTGGGCTGGTGTGGTTACATGTGATTTGCGGTTGTGAGGCCGGATGGACACACTGCCAAATTCTCTAAAATGACGTTGGGATCTTATTTCAGCTCATGAAATATGGGACCAACACTTTCCATGTTGCGTTTATATTTTTGTTCAGTATACATACAGGGGTTCTACTCTGTGGAGAGTGATATTAGTGGTTATGGCACAGCTGCTGGACAACCAAAGTGCAACATAACAGGGGTGTAGTCTAAATCAGATAAATGGGGAAAACGCTTTAATGAGTCGAGTCAAGAAAATATTAATTTGCTAAATGTTTGTTAGTGGTAATTAAATGTTGTTTAGTTGTTTGGGGATGAATCTGCATGCAGTATTTTAAATGGAAAACAACGTGGGCTCGGTTGGCCTTGATGAAGGTCCTCATCACCAACAGCAGCAACAACTTCAACATTGTTATCAACATCTTTATCATCAAAACCATCACTGTTGTCAAAAACATTCAAAGTCTTCCCTTGGTTAAAAGAATGTTGAACAGAAAACAAATAAGCCCCTGATGACAACACATCGAATCCGGCCCGGTGATCCTTTGATATGTGACTTATTTATGTCTTTGTTGCACCACATGCAAAGACAAAGTGTAGTCCATGTATGGAAATAGTCAAGGCGTATTTACTTCATCCCAGGCCTCCCAACTCTCTCTGCCAGAGCAGGAGGAGCAGTGCGGCGCCGAAGCCCCCAGAGTATTTGAAACAACGAGGAAGAATTTATCACACTAGGGCAGTGCAATTACCTGGAGGGTGTTCACGTGACGGGAGATCAATGCGCCACAAAGCGCTCAGCCATCGACTCCCACGTCTCACCCCGTGACAAAGTAGTTCTGTGAATTCTCTTCATAGAAACGGAGGGAGTGGATTATCGGTCTTCTCCTATAGCCTCTCACTTTTTGATTTAGTGTCGGGGCGGTGGGACGTTGCTGAGACATTATTAAAGAGGCATTGTTTTACAAGGTGGGCAGGAGGAGGTAATGAATGCGGCGAGACAGAGACACCATTGCAAGGAATTTACAAGCTCGTTAGGACACAACTCACTCACTACAAGGAGACAGGATACTATAGTGAAATGGGGTAGCCACAAGCTGCCTTCACCTGGGTTCAAATACTTTGCCTAGAGCAATGGAACCAATACAACAGTCAAAAACTGCAAATCCTGCCCAACTGGCACTCGAGGCAGACTAAAGCAAATGCTGAAAAAAAATTGAAGACTTCAAATAGATTTGAACCCAGGTCTGGAGCTGCCAGGGACTGATAATTCACCTAGGTGGCCATGAGGCTGCTGTTCCCCTAGTCCACCAGCAGGGGGCCTCAGTGGGCCGAGTTCAGAGTTTGTGTGCGTGTGTGGATTGGAGCAGTAGCACCAGCAGGTCTGTGGCCTCTGCTTTGCAGGTAGAGCCTCACCCTTCTAGCCTCTGACTGACCTAACTAGTGCCCCAGCCTGCTCACTGGGGGCCTCTCTGTGCTGTCACCCCCCCTGGCCTTATGTTCTGTTACAAGAAGGGAAGACACAGTCTGACCCACAGGCGCACGCACAGACACACACACACACACATGCCTTAACAATGTACATCTGTCTGCGCGCTGGGGCAAACCCCACACTATTAAGATATAAGGCACCTCTGGGTGTTAGGTGATTCATCCTAGTTTGTAGTCACTGAGACATAGGAGGGGAGGAAAAAGGGAATAAAAAAAGGAGAGAAGGATAAGAGGAGGAAGGAGGTGCAACCAGGAAGTGAGTGGACACACACTGCGACGGTGGAATCCGTGGAATAAGAGAGGGGAAGGAAGAAGCTGGCTGGGGAATAATAGACTTGAGCTGCTTGGCTACTCTACCCACACAGCAGCCCAGCCCTAGCCTGGTATGCCTTTTCTCTTCTCTTTTAATGGTGGAGGAGAGGAAAAAAAGGAATGAAGTCAGCAAAAACAAAATGCCGCCATTAAATCATCTCTGCGGATCCTGTGTCAGGACGGTAATGGGAAACGCACTCATCATCCCAAAGGTTACTGCTCTTCCAGAACCTCCCTCCTCCTTTCTCTCCATCCTTCCGCTCTCTCCCTCCCTCCCTCACCCAGTCCTCGTCTTAGACTTACTCATCCCCATGGTCAGAACACAGCTGTAGCTTCCCTCCGCTGTCTCTGTGGACCCTGGGCTAAGAGGGGCTGAGAGAGGGAAGCAGGGAGAATGAGGGATTGGGGCAGTTACAGTTCTCTACGCTGTGCTGATTCCATCTCTCTGAGTCCCCAACACGGAGTTCTTCTCTTCCAGTCCTGGGTTCAACATCCATTTGAAATCTTTCAAATACTTTCAGCGTTTGCTGAATAATTTCAAATAGTGTTTGAATCCAGATCTGGGCCCAACTCTTGACTGTATTTTTTGTTGTTGCTGCCTATCCATCTGGTGCCAGACACATTGGAGAAACTGACGATCTCGTACAACGTGGTCTACTACTCCCTTCACAAACTGGCTCAAACCAGAATAAGAGGAGTGGGTGGCCCCGGTGCACAGCTGAGCAAGAGGTCAAGTACATTAGAATGTCTAGTTTTAGAAACAGACCCCTCACAAGTCCTCAACTGGCAGCCTCATTAAATAGTACCCGCAAAACACCAGTCTCAACGTCAACAGTGAAGAGGTGAGCCTGGGATGTTGGCCTTCTAGGCCACCACGTACCTATGTGAGAGACTCTCTCCAATACAACCCAACATTGCAGAGTTATGTGCATCCTTTGAAGCACACCCTTCTCATTAACCTGTGGTGAGTTATTCATATTTTTCGATGAAAATAAGGTTTTATATGTAAGATGGCTAAATAAAGAGCAAAATTATGGATTATTATTATTTGTGCCCTGGTCCTATAAGAGCTCTTTGTCACTTCCCACGAGCCGGGTTGTGACAAAAACTCACACTCATTCTTATGTTTAATAAATGTGTGTGTGTGGCAGGCTTACAATGATGGCAAAAAACAACATTTGAGAGTGCGTTGACCCTGGTGCTAGAGGGGGTACGCAGCTGGAGGTTGAATGTTGGAAGGGGTACGGGACTATAAAAAGTTTGGGAACCACTGATCTAGAGCATCCCAAATATGCTTTATTTTTGTTGTTGCTGCCTATCCATCTGGTGCCAGACACGTTGGAGGCTTTTGTTATGCTGTTAACCAGATTGTCGTCAAAAGCTTCTCTATTCTATGTCTGCCTCTCTCTCGCTCTCTCTCTTTCCCTCTCTATCGGTATGTGGCACTGTGTGAGAGGGAGAAAGAGAGAGGGGTGAATCGGTGCAGCAGCAGGAGAGGCCACAGAATCCGGGTTTAGCTGAAATAAACAGATCAACTTTGTGACAAAGAGAGAGAAAGAGAAGGAGAGAAAGAAAAAGAGAGAAAGAGAGGGAGAGAAAGAAAAAGAGAGAAAGAGAGGGAGAGAAAGAAAGAGAGAGAAAGAGAAGCAGACCACTCCTTCTCATCAGCTCTACTGGCCTGTTAAGGGTCAGCTGCCGGTGGCAGACGAGGAGGCACTTCCCCCCCGTAATAAATCAGAGATGACAGAGGGACGCACAAACGGAACGCTGTCCACCGTCGACACACCTTTACAACAATTACACTGAACAAAAATATAAATACAACAATTTCAAAGATTTTACTGAGTTTGAGTTTATATAAGGAAATCAGTCAATTGAAATAAATTCATTAGGCCTTAATCTATGGATTTCACATGAATGGGAATGTTGATCACAGATACCTTAAAAAAAGGGGGCGTGGATCAGAAAACCAGTCAGTATCTGGTGTGACCACCATTTGCGTCATGCAGCGCGACACATATCCTTCACATAGAGTTGATCAGGTTGTTGATTGTGGCCTGTGGAACGTTGTCCCACTCCTCTTCAATGGCTGTGTGAAGACGCTGGATATGGGCGGAAACTGCAACATGCTGTCGTACACATCGTACACATCAATCTAGAGCAGGTACTCCCAAGCGCAATGCCATCGGGGGTACGCAAAATAAAACGTGGTTCACATTTTATATATATATGACAAGTGACCCCAAACTTTTGAACAGTAGTGTATGTGTGTATGTATGTATATGAACTCTAACTCAGTATGTATTTTGAACAGTAGTGTATGTGTGTATGTATGTATGTATGTATGTATATATACATACATACATATATACATACATACATACATACATACATACACTACTGTTCAAAAGTTTGGGGTCACTTGTCATGTCCTTGTTTTGAAAGAAAATCACTTTTTTGTGTCCATTAAAATAACATCAAATTGATCAGAAATACAGTGAATTTCAGACATTGTTAATGTCGTAAATGACGATTGTAGCTGGAAACAGCTGATTTTTTAATGGAATATTTATTCTTGTCCTGAGAAATTGAAGATCTCGTACAACGTGGTGTACTACTCCCTTCACAAACTGGCTCTAACCAGAATAAAAAGAGGAGTGGGTGGCCCCGGTGCACAGCTGAGCAAGAGGACAAGTACATTAGAGTGTCTAGTTTGAGAAACAGACCCCTCACAAGTCCTCAACTGGCAGATTCATTAAATAGTACCTGCAAAACACCAGTCTCAACGTGACCAGTGAAGAGGTGAGCCTGGGATGTTGGCCTTCTAGGCCACCACGTACCTATGTGAGAGACTCTCTCCAATACAACCCAACATTGCAGAGTTATGTGCATCCTTTCAAGCACACCCTTCTCATTAACCTGTGGTGAGTTATTCATATTTTTCTATTAACAAATAAGCTTTATATGTAAGATGGCTAAATAAAGAGCAAAATTATGGATTATTATTATTTGTGCCCTGGTCCTATAAGAGCTCTTTGTCACTTCCCACGAGCCGGGTTGTGACAAAAACTCACACGCATTCTTATGTTTAATAAATGTGTGTGTGTGGCAGGCTTACAATGATGGCAAAAAACAACATTTGAGAGTGCGTTGACCCTGGTGCTAGAGGGGTTACGCAGTTGGAGGTTGAATGTTTGAAGGGGTACGGGACTATAAAAAGTTTGGGAACCACTGATCTAGAGCATCCCAAATATGCTCAATGGGTTACCGGGTCTGGTGGGTAATGCAGGCCAACTGGGACATTTTCAGCTTTCAGGAATTGTGTACAGATCCTTGCGACATGGGACCATGAATTATCATGCTGAAACATGAGGTGATGGCGACGGATGAATGGCACGACAATGGGCCTCAGGATCTCATCACGGTATTTCTGTGCATTCAAATTGCCATCGATAAAATGCAATTGTGTTCGTTGTCCATAGCTTATGCCTGCCCATATCATAACCTCACTACCACCATGGGACACTCTTATTCACAATGTTAATATCAGCAAACCTCTCGCACCATACACACACTGTCTGCCATCTGCCCGGTACAGTTGAAACCGGGATTAATCCGTGAAGATCACACTTCTCCAGCTTGCCATCAAAGGTGAACATTTGCCCATTGAACTTGGTTACGACGCCTAACTGCAGTCAGGTCAAGATCCTGGTGAGGACAACGAGCATTCAGATGAGCTTACTTGAGATGGTTTCTGACAGTTTGTGCAGAAATGATTTGGTTGTGCAAACCCACAGTTTCATCAGCTTTCCGGGTGGCTGGTCTCAGACAATCCCATAGGTATAGAAGCCGGAAGAGGGGGTCCTGGGCTGGCGTGGTTACACGTGGTCTCCGGTTGAGAGGCTGGTTGGACGTTCTGTCATATTCTCTAAAACGACCTTGGAGGCAGCCTTTGGTAAAGAAATTAACATTCAACTCGCTGGCAACAGCTCTGGTGGACATTCCTGCAGTCAGCATGCCAATTGCAAACTCCCTCAAAACTTGAGACATCTGTGGCATTCTGTTGTGTGACAAACTACACATTTTAGAGTGGCCTTTTATTGTCCTGAGCATAAGCTGCACCTGTGTAATGATCATGATGTAATGTGTAATGATCTGTTTAATCACATTCTTGACATACCACAACTGTCAGGTGGATGGAGTATCTTGGCAAAGGAGTAATGCTCACTAACAGGGATGTAAACAAAAAAATCTGAGAGAAATAACCTTTTTGTGCACATGGAAACATGGGACCAATTACTTTACAAATTGCATTAACATATTGCGTTAATATTTTGGTTCAGTGTAATTAGCTGTGTAACTCTCATTTATCAGTATGGTGATAAGGTGAAAAAGTCAAGAGTTTATTCAAGCTTTAATGCTGAGAGCTATAGGGGCCGGGAGGCCAGGCAACTTCACATACACACATATGAGTAGCAATATTCGTACTCTATAAATCACAGTTACTTTTACCCAATGTGGTAATACCACAACATGTTATAAATAATCACATATAGAAATGTATGTAAACGAATACTAATCACATATAGGCATGTGTGTAAACAAATATATTAACAATGAATATGTTTAGCAAGGAGTCCTTTAAGGTTCCTACTCAATAGTGAGCTGAACTCATTTTCTTCATAACACAGTAATAACAAAAGGCATATTATGATATAAAATCAAGTGTGAAGGCACAAATGAAATACACAAAAAAGCTTGGCTTTTCAATAAATACTGTACACACCGATCACACAACACAGCTAATAAGGTGTTTGTTCACACATTCTAAACTGTTGGAACACATAACATATTCTCAGGTTAAAAGTACATTTACTGTAGGCTACTATCGCCCTAATGGTTAGATACAGAGTTGGCCATAGTCTAGCCCTAGGCCTAATGGTTAGATACAGAGTTGACCATAGCCTAGGCCTAGGCTTAATGGTTAGATACAGAGTTGACCGTAGTCTAGCCCTAGGCCTAATGGTTAGATACAGAGTTGACCATAGTCTAGCCCTAATGGTTAGATACAGAGTTGACCATAGTCTAGCCCTAGGCCTAATGGTTAGATACAGAGTTGACCATAGCCTAGGCCTAGGCCTAATGGTTAGATACAGAGTTGACCATAGCCTAGGCCTAATGGTTAGATACAGAGTTGACCATAGTCTAGCCCTAGGCCTAATGGTTAGATACAGAGTTGACCATAGCCTAGGCCTAATGGTTAGATACAGAGTTGACCGTAGTCTAGCCCTAGGCCTAATGGTTAGATACAGAGTTGGCCATAGTCTAGCCCTAGGCTTAATGGTTAGATACAGAGTTGGCCATAGTCTAGCCCTAGGCTTAATGGTTAGATACAGAGTTGGCCATAGTCTAGCCCTAGGCTTAATGGTTAGATACAGAGTTGGCCATAGTCTAGCCCTAGGCTTAATGGTTAGATACAGAGTTGGCCATAGCCTAGCCCTAATGGTTAGATACAGAGTTGGCCATAGCCTAGCCCTAGGCCTAATGGTTAGATACAGAGTTGACCATAGTCTAGCCCTAGACCTAATGGTTAGATACAGAGTTAGATTTGACCATCGTCTAGCCCTAGGCCTAATGGTTAGATACAGAGTTGGCCATAGTCTAGCCCTAGGCCTAATGGTTAGATACAGAGTTGGCCATAGTCTAGCCCTAGACCTAATGGTTAGATACAGAGTTGGCCATAGTCTAGCCCTAGACCTAATGGTTAGATACAGAGTTGGCCATAGTCTAGCCCTAGACCTAATGGTTAGATACAGAGTTAGATTTGACCATAGTCTAGCCCTAGGCCTAATGGTTAGATATAGAGTTGGCCATAGTCTAGCCCTAGGCCTAATGGTTAGATACAGAGCCATGCATGGTAGGGCTGGAGTAGGATTAGTAGTAGGGTTAGCTGATTAGCTGCAGTAGGGTTAGCTGTAGTAGGGTTAACTGGTTAGCTGGAGTAAGTTTAGCTGTCGTAGGGTTAACTGGTTAGCTGCAGTAGGGTTAGCTGGAGTAGGGTTAGCTGGTTAGCTGTAGTAAGTTTAGTTGTAGTAGGGTTAACTGGAGTAGGGTTAGCTGATTAGCTGTAGTAGGGTTAACTGGTTAGCTGTAGTACGGTTAACTGGAGTAGGGTTAGCTGATTAGCTGTAGTAGGGTTAGCTGGTTAGCTGTAGTACGTTTAGTTGTAGTAGGGTTAACTGGAGTAGGGTTAGCTGATTAGCTGTAGTAGGGTTAACAGGTTAGCTGGAGTAAGTTTAGCTGTAGTAGGGTTAACTGGTTAGCTGTAGTAGGGTTAACTGGTTAGCTGTAGTAAGTTTAGTTGTAGTAGGGTTAACTGGAGTAGGGTTAGCTGATTAGCTGTAGTAGGGTTAACTGGTTAGCTGGAGTAGGGTTAGCTGTAGTAGGGTTAACTGGCTAGCTGGTTAGTTGGAGTAGGGTTAGCTGTAGTAGTACTAGCTGGAATATGGTTAGTGGTACTAGGGTTAGTTGATTAGCTGTTGTATGTTTAGCTGTAGTAGGGTTAACTGGCTAGCTGGTTAGCTGGAGTAGGGTTAGCTGGTTATCTGTAGTGGGTTAGCTGTAGTAGGGTTAGCCGTAGTAAGGTTGGCTGGTTAGTTGTAGCAGGGTTAGGTGTAGCAGGGTTAGCTGGAGCAGGGTTAGCTGGAGCAGGGTTAGCTGGAGCAGGGTTAGCTGGAGCAGGGTTAGCTGGAGCAAGGTTAGCTGGAGCAGGGTTAGCTGAAGTAGGGTTAGCTGTTTAGCTGAAGTAGGGTTAGCTGGAGTAGGGTCAGATGTAGTAAGTTTAGCTGGTTAGCTGTGGTAGGGTTAGCTGGTTAGCTGTAGTAAGGTTAGCTGGTTAGCTGTAGTAAGGTTAGCTTGAGAAGGATTAGCTTGAGTAAGGTTAGCTGGATCTCATGGACAGTCCTCTAAATTTGTTGTGGAGGAGGCAGAAGAAGATGAGGAGGTAGAGGGAGAACAAAGATGAGGAGGACTTTCTAATCTCCATAGGAAAACCACCAAATGTATTTCATCAGCAGATTTTCCAGTGGACCTAAGCATTATGTGAAGTTTGGCAGCTCCCAGTGGCATGCATATAGGGTCCCCAGACAGATGAGGGGAAGAGAAAAGGAGTGACATAGAGGGTCCTGGGATGGGGGTGAGTGGAGGAGTGACATGTGAGGGCAAACTGTGACACTTCTGTCAAGGACCCTGACAGACAGACAGACCACATGGCAGCTGCTCAGTTGTCAGCCAGCACTCACTATGGGGCACTGGGGGGATGCGCACACACATACACAGAGCTGGGCTGCTTTTAAAGAAGTGTCAGTTAAACTGTCACTTTAAAATACTAATGAGAGAAAGGGAGACTAAGATGCCTAGACATCTACTGTACACTCACACACTGACATTAGAAGTTACAATAACCATTCATACAAATGTTGCTATAATTATTATGTTAAACCTTTGGCTGCTGTAGAGCCTAAGCGGCAACTTACTTCTCAAAAGCCAGAAAGAGCAATCATTCTACTAAAAACCACTACTTTTTCAAGGTCTACTAGTCCTCTACTCTAGAAAGTTCTACCTGATGACAACACTAGAAGAAGATTATGAAAGCCTAAGTTCAAGTGCATCTCCAATTAAAGGCCTTGACTGAGGAAAACACCATGTGATTGGACCACAAATGACTGGAGTCAATACAACTGATTGGATGTGGTGATAAGATGCTCAGGGAGGTCAAACGAGTGAAGTGCCATCATAGAATGGATGAGAGAGAGAGAGAGAGAGAGAGAGAGAGGGGGGAATCACTCCTTAGTCCAGTTAGGCCATAGTCCTTATAGAAGGGCCCTTAGAGATGACAATGACGATCACAAAGGGCCTGTCCAGTAAGACCAACATGTCCTTTCTTACAAGAATGACCAGTTCAGTAATACTGAACCTCCCAACATTTTATTTGCGCAAGTATTTTAGAATTCCTCAAAGTTAATTTCAATTCCTGCCTCTCTCCCTCAATTTTAATTGGACGGCCAATAGGTGGTCCAATTTGGGTCATGAAGACGACCATGGTTGTGAACGTCAAAGATGGCCATCTGATCCCACACCCGCCGCCGTCATTCTTCCACGTAATTAAGTCCCTCTCTGTCTCTAAGCCAAAGGTCTGCTTCTCTCTCTCTCATCTGTCCAGCAGTGTCTAGGTGTGGGGAGGTGAGGAGAGGTGTCTGCCCCGGCTCTCACAACCTGTGCAAGGCAAAGATAGAAAGAGTCAGGGCAGGCAGCACACCTCACAGCCCCCGACCTCCTTAACCTATAAGACACTGACAGAACCACACATTATTAGCTTAACCTTAAACACTGATAACTAATACAGCTCACAGAAAGAACCCTATGGAGTAATAAAGTGAATGTATCGTACGCTATGACCCCGTTTCCATCCAACCATTTCATGCGGCTGAATTACCTGACGCATGAAAAAAGTCCCGACCGGACTGATGGAAGTATTAAATGCTGGTACAACTTTAGAAATGGCGACAGACGTTTAGATTTGTTTCTTCGACATGGTGGGAACGTATTGTGTCAAAATGTATTATGCGAGAAAGGGCGGCGGGAACGCCTTTATGTGCAAATATTGATATAATAACCATCATATCGAAGTAAACTTGGAGTCACGCGATGATATGTTGTGTGGTCCTCCCACTACGACTCGGGAAAGCATGCAGTTTATTAGGCTACAGATTAAATAAGTTATGATGAACTTCATGCTCCTTTCCAATAAATACTGAGGGTCTTATTCTGGTGACATGATGATGGATGCTTGGCTGCAGTTTCACAAATACAAATAATATCGCTCTTATCCATTATAATCTCATCATGTAGACTAGTCTACCCGCACTGTATCTGTGAGCTGTTGGCTAGAGCACATGTGACAAGACCAGAGTGGGCACATTTGTTATATAATGCAACAGTTTTCTTGCAAAACCATCAGTAAATGAGATGGAAACCCATTTAACTTGTATTTTTCATTTGCTACATGGGAATTTAACGGTAAAAGCTATTTTATATGCACTACGTCATCACACACAGCCTTTTATCCACCAACAGTCTGATGGAAACATCTCTGGTGGGAAAATGCACATTTTAGAATATTCGCATGAAAATCTGTTGCAAACTCAGCTGATGACAGTCACAGTTTGTAGGTCATATGGAAGGCAACTACAGTGGTCTATACACTCAGAAATAAATACACTCTGATAAATCAGTCAGTCTACAGTGTGTTAATGCTGACTGCTTTAATTCACACACTATTGAGGGATGTAGTAAAGTTCCGGCCTTGTTTAAGCAGTGTGAGACAGTTGAACCTCTGATGGGAGACAAGGGCAGATCAGGCTGTTCATTACATCTTGATGATGTGTGTAAATGCAGTTGGCAGCTCAAAAGAGGTGTTCTATAGAGCTGCTGGCCTCAGCCCTGCTCACCAGCCCCCCCTCGCTCAGCCTACGCAAGGCAGCCAAGGCCTAATGAAGACTGAACTTTAATCTTCAGGAGGATACAGCTCCTCACACACACACACACACACACACACACACACACACACACACACACACACACACACACACACACACACACACACACACACACACACACACACACACACACACACACACACACACACACACACACACACACCACACATTTGAATACACGCATGCACACAGACCTCCTTCTGCCCTCTCTCCTCACCTCCACACACATCCCCTCCCCTCCCTTTACACACACTGTGACCCACCTGACAAGGTTCTCGTTGTCCCCGGGTCCTTTGCAGGAGGTACAGTCAGTCCTGGTGTCGTCGGCTTTAGGGGTCTTCTTCTGCATTACAGACTGACGCTGACGCCGTTCACGTAGAGCAGGTTCCTATGGAAACACACAGGCTGATTAGAGCCGACAATGCTGTGTGTGTGTTAATGGTGTAGAAGAGGTGTTAAGAAAGAGAAAAATCCAGGTGAATAGAGTAGTACTGTATGTAACACATGGGGTGTGTATGTACTAGTTGTGAGTGTGTCAGGGAGGTTAGGAGATGGAGGAATGTTTAGTAACAAGGTAGAACAGTGACATACCTGCACTTCAAACTGCTCTTCTTCACAGATGGACACCCTCTTCCTCTTCTGCCCTCTGGTTCTCTGTGGAATACATAATGTGTTTCATTGCAGTCTGTCTTAACTAAGCTAGAATTGTGTGGTCATTTATTTGCTAATTGATTGATCTGTGTGAGTTGATGAGAGATAATTGACCCCAGCTCTAGTCAGTCTCATGAGCCTTGACAGATTATCAGCTAGCCATGCAATGGCACAAGGTCACAGCATGGTCACTTGTGGAAAATATCAATGTTTCTCCACTGTGAGTTGTTGAGTTACCAGGCAAATCATTAGTTATTGGTATTTTGTCTGAGAATCTGTCAAAATAATAATTTGACTTAATTAGATATATGCTCCACAAAGTATTGGCAGCATCAGACAAATCTAACTTTATTTATTGCTTGCTTGTTATCCAAAAGACTCAGGAGCCAGTGGAAGTTTGTTTATGACGTCGTCTGCTCCCTCAGCTGTTTGTCAAATAAAGAAAATCCACTGTGCTCTCTGCATTTTGCAACAATACCACAGGAAGCATAAATTGTTTTCCAAAGACATTTTTTGTTTGTTCTGTATTTAATCCTCTAATGCCGTGAGGCTGGTGTTCTGTTTTACCTCTGGCCATACAAGACAAGAGAGCCACACAGTGCTGCCTGTGGACTAGGTCCTATTCATAGATAGTTACTAGAGTAACACTGCCTGTCAGTTGCACGAGAGAGAGTGAGAGAGAGTGAGAGAGAGAGAGAGAGAGAGAGAGAGAGAGAGAGAGAGAAAGGGAGTGGGAAAGGAAGAGGCAGAGAGAGAGAGTGCGAGAGAAAGCTGTCGGGATATGGCTGCTCCCTCCCTCCACCTCTTCATGGATCCCACTTATCTACAGCCACCATACCCTGATCCTCTTCCGATATACTGCCCCAGCCCTGCCTCCCCTCCCTCCTCCCCATCCTCCCTCCCAGTCTCAGCTCCCTGAAGGAACATAACAGATAGTCATCGGAGAGGAGAAAAACACTCTCCAGTCCTCTTCCATTTTATATTTTCCCCAGTCTTTTGTTTTTAGACTGTCAATAACCAACCCCCTCCACACCTGGAAGGAGAGAGCCTGAGGAACACTCCTCTGTGGCCACTCATTGCTTGGCTGCCTAGCAAGAGTCAGAGAACACCCTAGTGTCTGTCTGTCTGTCTCCCTCTCAGACAACACAAAAACAATCTGTTCTTCCTTTTCAAATAGACAAAAATGAACACAAAAAACAACCATAAATGTCTTCTCCTTCTGGACGTGTATCTGTTATGTCAGAGAGATTGAGGGAAGGGAGAGAAAAGGGGAGGGAAGAGGAGCGAATGTGGTGTAGAGTGGAGCAGCAGCAGTATCGACGGCTGTGCTGTGTTGAGGAGGTCTGGGTTAATATGTTTTTCTGTTAGCTCGCATAAAGCGGCGTGCCCAGAAGAACGCTTGGCTGAGGACCCTGCTGCTGGAAGTACTCAGGGATTAAGCTGGCTTTTTCCGATTTCCTCTCGCCGCGTCCGCTCCAGTCGAGGAGCTTCAATTCTGCATTTATCTTCAAACGCAAGGCGTGCGATGGCAGCCGCTGAAAGGGACCTGCTTTGCATTTTCTATGCTTTTACCAGGGCACCCCGGTGCTGGCACAGCGTTAAAGCCCTGTTTCAATTAATCAGGGCTGGCTAATCGACCTCCCACTGGCCCCTGCATTAGGATGAGTGTTGGAGTGTGTGTGTGTGCGTGTGTGTGTGTGTAGGGCCACAGAGGTAAGATGGCCCATTGCCACTCTGTGGTGCAGCTCAGCCTCCTCTAGCCCATGTTCAGGGCCTGCTGACTGAGTACACTGCCTACTGGAGGGTAGTGCCCTTCTAACTCAACATGTGCCCTCAATGTCACAGAGTATGGAGGAGATGTGAAGGACATCCTACACAGAGCCTGACAGTTATATTCCACTTATATACCCATGGGAGAGAGGTCAGCTTTAATACTACAGATGCATTGATGGAAGCTACAATCTATTTGTCTGTGTAATTTCCAATCCCCCATATATTTATTATTTGGGGGAACACACACACACACACACGTGGCAAAACGTTTTCAGAATGACACAAATATTAATTTCCACAAAGTTTTCTGCTTCAGTGTCTTTAGATATTTTTGTCAGATGTTACTATGGAATATTGAAGTATAATTACAAGCATTTCATAAGTGTCAAAGGCTTTTATTGACAATTACATGAAGTTGATGCAAAGAGTCAATATTTGAGGTGTTGGCCCTTCTTTTTCAAGACCTCTGCAATCCTCCCTGGCATGCTGTCAATTAACTTCTGGGCCACATCCTGACTGATGGCAGCCCATTCTTGCATAATCAATGCTTGGAGTTTGTCAGAATTTGTGGGTTTTTGTTTGTCCACCCGCCTCTTGAGGATTGATCACAAGTTCTCAATGGGATTAAGGTCTGAGGAGTTTCCTGGCCATGGACCCAAAATATCGATGTTTTGTTCCCTGAGCCACTTAGTTATCACTTTTGCCTTATGGCAAGGTTCTCCATCATGCTGGAAAAGGCATTGTTCGTCACCAAACTGTTCCTGGATGTTTGGGAGAAGTTACTCTCGGAGGATGTGTTGGTACCATTCTTTATTCATGGCTGTGTTCTTAGGCAAAATTGTGAGTGAGCCCACTCCCTTGGCTGAGAAGCAACCCCACACATGAATGGTCTCAGGATGCTTTACTGTTGGCATGACACAGGACTGATGGTAGCACTCACCTTGTCTTCTCCGTACAAGCTTTTTCCAGATATGCTTTACTGTTGGCATGACACAGGACTGATGGTAGCACTCACCTTGTCTTCTCCGTACAAGCTTTTTCCAGATGCTCCAAACAATCGGAAAGGGGATTCATCAGAGAAAATTACTTTACCGCAGTCCTCAGCAGTCCAACTCCTGTACCTTTTGCAGAATATCAGTCTGTCCCTGATGTTTTTCCTGGAGAAAAGTGGCTTCTTTGCTGCCCTTTTTGACAGACCATCCTGTCTGACCATCCAGACCATCCTCCAAAAGTCTTCGCCTCGCTGTGCGTGCAGCTCTGTACTGGTGGTGCCCCGATCCCGCAGCTGAATCAACTTTAGGAGACGGTCCTGAGGCTTGCTGGACTTTCTTGGGCGCCCTGAAGCCTCCTTCACAACAATTGAACCACTCTCCTTGAAGTTCTTGATGATCCGAGAAATGGTTGATTTAGGTGCAATCTTACTGGCAACAATATCCTTACCTGTGAAGTCCTTTTTGTGCAAACCAATGATGACGGCATGTGTTTCCTTGCAGGTAACCATGTTTGACAAAGGAAGAACAATGATTCCAAGCACCACCCTCCTTTTGAAGCTTCCAGTCTGTTATTTGAACTCAATCAGCATGACAGAGTGATCTCCAGCCTTGTCCTCGTCAACACTCACACCTGTGTTAATGAGAGAATCACTGACATGATGTCAGCTGGTCCTTTTGTGGCAGGGCTGAAATGCAGTGGAAATGTTTTTTGGGGGATTCATTTCATTACATGGCAAAGAGGGACTTAATTGCAATTAATTGGAATTCATCTGATCACTCTTTATAACATTCTGGAGTACATGAGAAAATTAATATTTGTGTCATTCTCAAAACTTTGGAACCAAAAATCTCCAATTTGGACTCATCAGACCAAAGGACAGATTTCCACCAGTCTAATGTCCATTACTCGTGTTTCTTGGCCCAAGAACTTGACTTTCCTAGTTAAATAAAAGGTTAAGTAAAAAAAATTAAAAAGCAAGTCTTCGTCTTATTGGTGTCCTTTAGTAGTGGTTTCTTTGCAGCAATTCGACAATGATGGCCTGATTCACACAGTCTCCTCTGATCAGTTGATGTTGAGATGTGTCTGTTACTTGAACTCTGTGAAGCATTTATTTGGGCTGCAATCTGAGGTGCAGTTAACTCTATTGAACTTATCTTCTGCAGCAGAGGTAACTCTGGGTCTTCCTTTCCTGTGGCGGTCCTCATGAAAGCCAGTTTCATCATAGTGCTCGATGGTCATTGCGAATGCACATGAAGAAACATTCAAAGTTTTTCAAATTTTCCGGATTGACTGACCTTTAAGTCTTATTTGAGCTGTTCTTGCCATAATATGGACTTGGTATTTTACCAAATAGGGATATCTTCTGTATACCACCTCTAATTTGTCACAACACAACTAATTGGCTCAAACGCATTAAGGAGCAAAGAAATTCCACAAATTAGCTTTTAACAAGGCACACCTGTTAATTGAAATGCATTCCAGGTGACTACCTCATGAATCTGGTTGAGAGAACGCCAAGAGTGTGCAAAGCGATCATCAATGCAAAGGGTGGCTACTTTGAAAAATGTCAAATATAAAATATATTTAGATTTGTTTAACACTTTTTTGGTCACTACATGATTCAATATGTGTTATTTCATAGTTGTGATGTCTTCACTATTATTCGACAATGTAGAAAATAGTAAAAATAAAGAAAATCCCTGAGTAGGGGATTGAGTAGGTGTGAGTAGGTGTGTCCAAACATTTGACTGGTGTGTGTGTGTGTGTATATATTTATATTTAATCTGTGCTCAAAAAATAAAGGGAACACTAAAATAACACATCCTAGATCTGAAAGAATGAAATATTCTTATTAAATACTTTTCCCTTTACATAGTTGAATGTGCTGACAACAAAATCAAACAAAAATGATCAATGGGAATCAAATGTATCAACCCATGGAGGTCTGGATTTGGAGTCACACTCAAAATTAAAGTGGAAAACCACACTACAGGCTGATCCAACTTTGATGTAATGTCCTTAAAACAAGTCAAAATGAGGCTCAGTAGTGTGTGTGGCCTCCACGTGCCTGTATGACCTCCCTACAACGCCTGGGCATGCTCCTGATGAGGTGGCGGATGGTCTCCTGAGGGATCTCCTCCCAGACCTGGACTAAAGCATCCACCAACTCCTGGACAGTCTGTGGTGCAACGTGGCACTGGTGGATGGAGCGAGACATTATGTCCCAGATGTGGTCAATTGGATTCAGGTCAAATCAAATCAAATCAAATCAAATCAAATTTTATTTGTCACATACACATGGTTAGCAGATGTTAATGCGAGTGTAGCGAAATGCTTGTGCTTCTAGTTCCGACAATGCAGTAATAACGAGCAAGTAATCTAACTTACAATTCCAAAAAAAACTACTGTCTTATACACAGTGTAAGGGGATAAAGAATATGTACATAAGGATATATGAATGAGTGATGGTACAGAGCAGCATAGGCAAGATACAGTAGATGATATATCGAGTACAGTATATACATATGAGATAAGTATGTAAACCAAGTGGCATAGTTAAAGTGGCTAGTGATACATGTATTACATAAGGATGCAGTCGATGATATAGAGTACAGTATCAACGTATGCATATGAGATGAACAATGTAGGGTAAGTAACATTATATAAGGTAGCATTGTTTAAAGTGGCTAGTGATATATTTACATCATTTCCCATCAATTCCCATGATTAAAGTGGCTGGAGTAGAGTCAGTGTCATTGACAGTGTGTTGGCAGTAGCCACTCAATGTTAGTGGTGGCTGTTTAACAGTCTGATGGCCTTGAGATAGAAGCTGTTTTTCAGTCTCTCGGTCCCAGCTTTGATGCACCTGTACTGACCTCGCCTTCTGGATGACAGCGGGGTGAACAGGCAGTGGCTCGGGTGGTTGATGTCCTTGATGATCTTTATGGCCTTCCTGTAGCATCGGGTGGTGTAGGTGTCCTGGAGGGCAGGTAGTTTGCCCCCGGTGATGCGTTGTGCAGACCTCACTACCCTCTGGAGAGCCTTACGGTTGAGGGCGGTGCAGTTGCCATACCAGGCGGTGATACAGCCCGCCAGGATGCTCTCGATTGTGCATCTGTAGAAGTTTGTGAGTGCTTTTGGTGACAAGCCGAATTTCTTCAGCCTCCTGAGGTTGAAGAGGCGCTGCTGCGCCTTCCTCACGATGCTGTCTGTGTGAGTGGACCAATTCAGTTTGTCTGTGATGTGTATGCCGAGGAACTTAAAACTTGCTACCCTCTCCACTACTGTTCCATCGATGTGGATGGGGGTGTTCCCTCTGCTGTTTCCTGAAGTCCACAATCATCTCCTTAGTTTTGTTGACGTTGAGTGTGAGGTTATTTTCCTGACACCACACTCCGAGGGCCCTCACCTCCTCCCTGTAGGCCGTCTCGTCGTTGTTGGTAATCAAGCCTACCACTGTTGTGTCGTCCGCAAACTTGATGATTGAGTTGGAGGCGTGCATGGCCACGCAGTCGTGGGTGAACAGGGAGTACAGGAGGGGGCTCAGAACGCACCCTTGTGGGGCCCCAGTGTTGAGGATCAGCGGGGAGGAGATGTTGTTGCCTACCCTCACCACCTGGGGGCGGCCCGTCAGGAAGTCCAGTACCCAGTTGCACAGGGCGGGGTCGAGACCCAGGGTCTCGAGCTTGATGACGAGCTTGGAGGGTACTATGGTGTTGAATGCCGAGCTGTAGTCGATGAACAGCATTCTCACATAGGTATTCCTCTTGTCCAGATGGGTTAGGGCAGTGTGCAGTGTGGTTGAGATTGCATCGTCTGTGGACCTATTTGGGCGGTAAGCAAATTGGAGTGGGTCAAGGGTGTCAGGTAGGGTGGAGGTGATATGGTCCTTGACTAGTCTCTCAAAGCACTTCATGATGACGGATGTGAGTGCTACGGGGCGGTAGTCGTTTAGCTCAGTTACCTTAGCTTTCTTGGGAACAGGAACAATGGTGGCCCTCTTGAAGCATGTGGGAACAGCAGACTGGTATAGGGATTGGTTGAATATGTCCGTAAACACACCGGCCAGCTGGTCTGCGCATGCTCTGAGGGCGCGGCTGGGGATGCCGTCTGGGCCTGCAGCCTTGCGAGGGTTAACACGTTTAAATGTCTTACTCACTTCGGCTGCAGTGAAGGAGAGACCGCATGATTCCGTTGCAGGCCGTGTCAGTGGCACTGTATTGTCCTCAAAGCGGGCAAAAAAGTTATTTAGTCTGCCTGGGAGCAAGACATCCTGGTCCGTGACTGGGCTGGGTTTCTTCCTGTAGTCCGTGATTGACTGTAGACCCTGCCACATACCTCTTGTGTCTGAGCCGTTGAATTGAGATTCTACTTTGTCTCTGTACTGGCGCTTAGCTTGTTTGATAGCCTTGCGGAGGGAATAGCTGCACTGTTTGTATTCAGTCATGTTACCAGACACCTTGCCCTGATTAAAAGCAGTGGTTCGTGCCTTCAGTTTCACACGAATGCTGCCATCAATCCACGGTTTCTGGTTAGGGAATGTTTTAATCGTTGCTATGGGAACGACATCTTCAACGCACGTTCTAATGAACTCGCACACCGTATCAGCGTATTCGTCAATGTTGTTGTCTGACGCAATACGAAACATCTCCCAGTCCACGTGATGGAAGCAGTCTTGGAGTGTGGAGTCAGCTTGGTCGGACCAGCGTTGGACAGACCTCAGCGTGGGAGCTTCTTGTTTTAGTTTCTGTCTGTAGGCAGGGATCAACAAAATGGAGTCGTGGTCAGCTTTTCCGAAAGGGGGCGGGGCAGGGCCTTATATGCGTCGCGGAAGTTAGAGTAACAATGATCCAGGGTCTTTCCACCCCTGGTTGCGCAATCAATATGCTGATAAAATTTAGGGAGTCTTGTTTTCAGATTAGCCTTGTTAAAATCCCCAGCTACAATGAATGCAGCCTCCGGATAAATCGTTTCCAGTTTGCAGAGAGTTAAATAAAGTTCGTTCAGAGCCATCGATGTGTCTGCTTGGGGGATATATACGGCTGTGATTATAATCGAAGAGAATTCTCTTGGTAGATAATGCGGTCTACATTTGATTGTGAGGAATTCTAAATCAGGTGAACAGAAGGATTTGAGTTCCTGTATGTTTCCTTCATCACACCATGTCACGTTGGCCATAAGGCATACGCCCCCGCCCGTCTTCTTACCAGAGAGATGTTTGTTTCTGTCCGCGCGATGCGTGGAGAAACCCGCTGGCTGCACCGCTTCGGATTGCGTCTCTCCAGTTAGCCATGTTTCCGTGAAGCAGAGAACGTTACAGTCTCTGATGTCCCTCTGGAATGCTACCCTTGCTCGGATTTCATCAACCTTGTTGTCAAGAGACTGGACATTGGCAAGAAGAATGCTGGGGAGTGGTGCACGATGTGCCCGTCTCCGGAGTCTGACCAGAAGACCGCTTCGTTTCCCTCTTTTTCTGAGTCGTTTTTTTTTTGGTCGCTGCATGTGATCCACTCGGTTACACTGGTTGTAAGGCAGAACTCAGGATCCGCATCGCGAAAAACATATTCTTGGTCGTACTGATGGTGAGTTGACGCTGATCTTATATTCAGTAGTTCTTCTCGGGTGTATGTAAAGAAACCTAAGATGACCTGGGGTACTAGTGTAAGAAATAACACGTAAAAAAACAAAAAACTGCATAGTTTCCTAGGAACGCGAAGCGTTCTGGGGAACGGGCGGGCCTGTCCATAGCATCAATGCCTTCCTCCTACAGGAAATGCTGACACACTCCAGCCACATGAGGTCTAGCATTGTCTTGCATTAGGAGAAACCCAGGGCCAACCGCACCAGCATATGGTCTCACAAGGGGTCTGAGGATCTCATCTCGGTACCTAATGGCAGTCAGGCAACCTATGGGGAGCACATGGAGGGCTGTGCGGCCCCCCAAAGAAATGCCACCCCACACCATGACTGACACTCCGCCAAACCGGTCATGCTGGAGGATGTTGCAGGCAGCAGAACGTTCTCCACGGTGTCTCCAGACTGTCACATGTGCTCAGTGTGAACCTGCTTTCATCTGTGAAGAGCACAGGGCGCCAGTGGCGAATTTGCCAATCTTGGTGTTCTCTGGCAAATGCCAAACATCCTGCACAGTGTTGGGCTGTAAGCACAACCCCCACCTGTGGACGTCGGGCCCTCATACCACCCTCATGGTGTCTGTTTCTGACCGTTAGAGCAAACACATGCACATTTGTGGCCTGCTGGTGGTCATTTTGCAGGGCTTTGGCAGTGCTCCTCCTGCTCCTCCTTGCACAAAGACGGAGGTAGCGGTCCTGCTGCTGGGTTGTTGCCCTCGTACGGCCTCCTCCACGTCTCCCGATGTACTGGCCTGTCTCCTGGTAGCGCCTCCATTCTCTGGACACTACCAGCAAACCTTCTTGCCACAGCTCGCATTTGCACAACAGTATGTGAAATTTATTGTCAATCAGTGTTGCTTCCTAAGTGGACAGTTTGATTTCACAGAAGTGTGATTGACTTGGAGTTACATTGTGTTGTTTAAGTGTTCCCTTTATTTTTTTGAGCAGTATATATATATATATATATATATATATATATATATATATATATATATATATATATATATATATAAATAACACACACAAATCTTTAAATATATTTTCCTTTACTATTACCCCCTAACCCTACCACCCCTTCCCTAATTGGAGTAAACTAATGGACAACACCAGTTAGGCTTCTACTTCCAGCTGATACATAATATATACATTTGACAGACACAATGTATTTTTACAAAGTTATTCTTTTTTTTCTTTTTTTTTTATCCCATCTTTCATCTACCATCAACCCCTCCATCTCTGAAGACCATTTATATTTTGTCATATATTTTTAACTGTGCTGATTCACAAAAGTTCTGAACCTATATACATTTTATGGACACTTTTATTTTCCATTCGTTTTTTGCCATATACTCTGTCTTTTCAACACTCATTGAATCATTACATCTCAGAACCATCAGTTCCGGCCCACACTATACAGCATTTTTAAGGAAGGTCTTTGCTTCTTGTAATATAATCTACTGACAATATCTCACATTTTCAGGCCTATATCTCCAAAACGAATCATTCCAGACCAAAACCATCCTGCATTTTCAAAGGTTTGGTAATCATTGCTTCTTCTTCTAGAATCTTCTGTGTGACAGTGTGTGTAATGGGGTGGTGATGAAGCATGGCCCTGCTCTAACACCCCTCCATGATTACACAGGAACATCCTGTATGAACATATGCCATTAGTCTAGTGAGAATGATGATGAGAATTAAGTTACTACATCTAGTTACCACTGGGTCCTCTGCTCCGTTAACTTCTCTAATCCTGCATGGTGCTGTGAAATGATTCATGGCTGTTAAAGATGCAATGATGTACTTAATTAAAAGATTGATTTAGCTCTGAGTCGTACAAACTGCCCCCAGTTAATATTTCCTCACCTGAGCAGAGACCCTGATTAGGTATGCTGAGTAGGTCCGCTGTGTGTGTACGTGTGTGTGTGCACATTTTACCTTATATCTTATTTTAATAACTTTTATGTTAGTCTGCATTGCACTGAATTCTGCATTGGATTTGTGTTGATCTTTCCCTAGCCTTTCATAGATTACCTTAATGGAGTCAACCAGTATAGAGAGCAAATAGCAAATAAACTCATACTCTGGGCCCCACCCACACGAACGCCGCAGGCAGGAGAAGTGGCTTCGAAGGGTGCGAGGAAGGGCGAGATGGAGGGAGGTAGGGAGGGCTGAAGTGAAGGAGCCAACTGGCAGTGGTTCTACCATCTAGCAGTTAGCATTTATAATGATAAGTGTTCCATCTGCTGAGTGGTGGAGGAGGAGCCAAAGGCGACAGATGGAATTGTTTTCACAATCTGTTTAAATATGTAGTCTTCCTTTTTAAGAAACACACAACCCGGCTCTGTCACTTGCTTGCTTGCTAGCGTCAAGAACAACAAGGAGATGTTAGATTTCCCCCTTTGTTAATATTCAAACTTCATTTTACATGAATCACTCATCCCAATCCTCTGTAGATTGGAAGAAGTTCAGGCGGACCTGAACCAACGAGGAAGCACGTGTTTGGATCCACCCCCTCTAGTTTCCTGGCATGTCTACTAAGCAATCCTGTTTAGTACAGCAGCGTGACCTAGTCCTGTGAGTCCGGCCTGGTATATCTGTCGGGCTCTGTTAGTCCGGCCTGGTATATCTGTCGGCTCTGTTAGTCCGGCCTGGCATATCTATTGGGATCTGTTAATCTGGCCTGGTATATCTGTTAATCTGGCCTGGTATATCTGTTGGGCTCTGTTAGTCTGGCCTGGTATATCTGTTGGGCTCTGTTAGTCTGGCCTTGTATATCTGTCGGGCTCTGTTAATCTGGCCTGGTATATCTGTTGGGCTCTGTTAGTCTGGCCTTGAATATCTGTTGGGATCTGTTATTCTGGCCTGGCATATCTGTTGGGCTGGGAAAAAAGAGAAGAGAGCTCAGCTCCTGGTTACGGGACAGACAGAGAGGGGCAGGATTACAAACGTCACTGGGGTCGGATGTACAGAATATGTAGCTCAGTTTTAGCTTTAGGTTTTAGTTTCAAGGGCAATCACAGTCTTGTAGAACACTGACGACCCGGGGTCGAGCCAAGTTATTCACATAAACACTCTTTATACTGCTCTGGTTGGATCCGCCACTAGTCCTGCGAGTCTGGCCTGGTATATCTGGTGACGGGTCAGACGGGACAAAGAAAGGCTAGACTACAAACGTCATTGAGGCTGGACTCATACCTATGATGGAGTACTTTAACCCCCGGTATAGGTTGATGGATTACTGTCTGTTTCTCCAAACCTGGGAGATACATTCTGGATTATACAGTAGATGTCAGGACAATTCAAAAGACTACCCCAGAAATATCAACACAATTGACCCCAAAACTAGCAAAGTGGAGGCCTGAAGGAAGTTAGAGGTAGTTTCGCGAGCCAATGCTAATGTTGATTTTTCTAAATGAATAAAATTAAAAGCTGAAATGTCTTGAGTCAATAAGTATTCAAGCCTTTTGTTATGGCAAGCCTAATTACCTTCAGGAGTAAAAATGTGCTTAACAAGTCAGATAATAATTTGCATGGACTAACTGTGTGTGGAATAATGGTGTTTAACATTTTTGAACGACTACCCCATCTCTGTACCTCACACATACATAAGTCGAGCAGTGAATTTCAAACACAGATTCAATGCCTCGCAAAGAATGGCACCTATTGGTAGATGGGTAAAAAATGTTTGAATATCCCTTTGAACATGGTGAAGTTATTAATTACACTTTGAATGGTGTATCAATACATCCAATCACTACAAAGATATAGGCATCCTTCCTAACTCAGTTGACGGAGAGGAAGGAATCCGCTCAGGGATTTCACCATGAGGCCAATGATGATTTTAAACCAGTTACAGATTTAGATGGCTGTGATAGGAGAAAACTGAGGATGGCTCAACAATAGTGTAGTTACTCCACAATACTAACCTAAATGACAGACTGAAAAGGAAGCATGTACAGAATAAAAATATTCCAAAACATATATCCTGTTTACAACAAGTTAATAAAGTTATACTGCAAGAAATGTGGCAAATATATGTACTTTTTGTCCTGAAAAAGCATTATGTTTGAGGCAAATCCAACACAACAAATCACCAAGTACCATGTTTTGGGTGTGCTTGTCATCGGCAAGGAATAGGGAGTTTTTTAGGATAAAAAGAAAAAGAATCTAGCTAAGCCCAGGCAAATTCCTAGAGGAAAACCTGGATCAGTCTGCTTTCCAACAGACACTGGGAGACAAATCCACAGCAGGACAATAACCTAAAATGCAAGCCTGAAATATACACTAAAGTTACTTACCAAGAAGACATTGAATGTTCCTGAGTGGCCTAGTTACAGTTTTTACTTAAATCAGCTTGAAAATCTATGGCAATACTTGAAAATGGATGTTTAGCAATGATCAACAACCAACTTGACAGAGCTTGAAGAATTTGAAAAAGAATGATGGGCAAATGTCGTACAGTCCAGGTTTGCAAAGCTCTATAAGACTCACAACTGCAATCGCTGCCAAATGTCATTCTAACATGTATTGACTCAGTGGGTTGAATACATATCCAATCCAAATATATCAGCATTTTATATTCCAATAATACATTTAAAATGTTGAATTTTTCTTTCACTGACAGTTTTTTGTGTATAATACTGACAGAAAATGACAATTAAATCCATTTTAATCCCACTTTGTAACGCAACACGTGGGAAAAGTCAAGTTTCTGAAGACACTGTACATAATAAATAAAAAGTGTGTTAATACACACCGTGCCCCTCACATCTCGTTTCTTGGGCTCCGGGGACATCTCCTGAGGGATGAATTTGATTGGTCCTTTAATCTGTCTCCGAGACCTCTTGGTACCGTCGGGCAGCGTCTCCATGGCGATGTCAGCATCATCGCTACTGGCCTGGTCACACTCTGAACATTGCCTGAGAAGAGGGAGGTAGAGGTAGAGTGGCAGAGGTAGAGAGAGGGATGATCTTCCACGGTCCAGACAGTGTCCTCTCCTCTATGCAGGGCTATTGATCTGACTAATCTCTGAACATCTTAAGCATGGAAAACCGGTTTCAGATACCTTTCTCTCTTACTATCAATGTCTGACAAACAGGATCTAGATGTTGCTGATTATGTTGGAGAAAACAAACAAAACACTAAGGCTTGGTCTGTAATGTCTGTCTTTGTTGAAATCTATGAAAATAATATTTGCTTGGTTCGAAAAAAAAACATGTTGTTTTCCCAAAGTATTAAATCTGAGCATGGAGGTCTGCCCCTGGATTTGAGGACAGGGTTTATGCTGACCCAGGCAAAGCATACGACTGTGACATACGTTTCTGTCAGTCTTACAAATTAGATCACATCAGTATTATAGGTTAAGGCAAAGCAAACTTGTGGATCGGATCCTCTGTGTGTTTCTAGTTCCTACTGAGAAGCCCTGTCTGCACCTTTCTTTCTGCCTCTTTCGTGGGGTGTAGATCGTGGTAATTAGGTATGACTTGGCCTCGGCTCCACAAAATTATATCCATCCAAACACTTTGTAATTTCTGCCCTCCGGAGCAGAACGCAGCCGTGCTCTCTAATTCATGGTTTAAATGATTTACTCCCAGTCACAGGCATGGACAACGTGCAGGTTGAGGTGCCACAAAAACAAACAACACACATATCTTAAATGTGCGCACACCCACGTACATACGCACACCCACGTACACACCAACGTAATCGCACACGCACTCACACAAATCCCCCATCCTCCTTAACTTAGAATAGGAAGTAAAAAGGGAGATGACTAACTGTGGAAGTAACTCACTAAGTGACAGAGACGGAATACTACTGAAACTATTGAGACAGATACACAAAAGAGCTCATCTATTTATCTATCCAGATAAGGACATCTACCTCTTCTGTGTGAAGTGGGACATTTCCACCATCTCTGCATTCTTCATCTGATAAATCTACTGCCATTGAGTATTCTGAAATGTCACACTTATTACAAATAAATCAATTGTGGACACTAATGTATCTTCTACTCCAAGTCATTATAAAACGGTTTGTTTGGATCCTCCATGCTGATTGGATGATATGCGGGACATTTACTCACGCAAAATACCATGACGTGTTAATCTCATAATTCAACTGACCCGCAGTCCAGGCAGGAAATTCAGTCAAAATATCCCTTGGGCAAAAAAGTGTCTACACACTATTTTTCCATGCTACTATTTTGATATTTGCAACAGTTGGGGGGGGGGCTTTATAAACCTACCTGTCTGCCTTTACAACCTGTGCAACAATGTATCATTTTACAAATGCTATCTCTCCCATGCCAGTAGGCTAGGTAGCCCAAGAATGAAGCCAACTAATTCACCATGGTAACTGAACACTATTCCATTAATTTATTAACCAGCGCAGTGCGGCCTATTGGATATTCATTAAATCATTATTTATTGAGGTTCTCATCATCATTGAATCTCTGCTAGCTAGCTACATGCCAATGCCAAGGTTAGCATAGCAATGTCCAAAGAATAGAATGATTAGAATTAACAACTGCATCAAAACATAAGAAAATAACTAACGACCAGCCCGCTGTTAAAATAATGTTTTTAATGAAAACATTCTATTAATATTTGTATAAATATGTTGGCAATGTTTTATAAAAGCAATAAGGCTCTCAAACCTGGAGGATATCGTATGATAACTCCTGACTAAGGGCTGTTCCCGGCCATTGGCTTCGTCTCGGGTCTAAGAACATGAGTTAGTCATGAGTTATCACACGATAATCTCCGGGTTTGATGTCTTATTGCTTAAATAACATGTTTTTATACAATGTTATAACAATGTCATAACAGATGTGAGTACTATGGACAGCACTTGGTCCAATTTTTGGTTTTGTAAACTCTTGTACCATCGAGTGCTCTGGCACCCATTCACCATTCACTCCCCAGTCCCTCTCTTCCTTCCTCATCTACTTCTCTCTTTCTTCCCCATCTACCACACTCTCAGTCCCTCGCTCTTTCTTTCTTATCTCTCACTTTCTAATCTCTCTTTCTAATCTCTCTCTTTCTAATCTCTCTCTTCCTTTCCCATCTCCCCCTCATCATCTCTCTCTTATCACTCTCATCTCTTTCATCTCCCTCTTACCAATCTCTCTCCCATCCCTCTCTCTTTCTTTCCCATCTCTCTCTTTCTTTCCCATCTCTCTCTGCTCTTTCTTTCCCCTCTCTCCCTCTCTCTCATTCTTTCTTTTTCACCTCCCTCTCTTCCCTTCTTATATCTCTCTGTCTTTTTATCTTCTCTTTTTCTTTCTTCCCTCTATTTCTTTCCCATCTCATCAATTTCTCTCTCATCTCTATATCGCCCATCTGTCTCTCTCTCTTTCGCATCTCTCTTTCTTTCTTTCCCATCTCTCTCTCTTTCTTTCCCATCTCTCTCTCTTTCTTTCCCATCTCTCTCTCTTTCTTTCCCATCTCTCTCTCTTTCTTTCCCATCTCTCTCTCTTTCTTTCCCATCTCTTTCTTTCCCATCTCTCTCTCTTTCCCATCTCTTTCTTTCCCATCTCTCTCTTTCCCATCTCTCTCTCTTTCCCTCTCTCTCTCTCTCTTTCCCATCTCTCTCTCTTTCCCATCTCTCTCTCTCTCTTTCCCATCTCTCTCTTTCCCATCTCTCTCTCTCTCTTTCCCATCTCTCTCTCTCTCTTTCCCATCTCTCTCTCTTTCTTTCCCATCTCTCTCTTTCCCATCTCTCTCTCTTTCTTTCCCATCTCTCTCTCTTTCCCATCTCTCTGCTCTTTCTTTCCCATCTCTCTGCTCTTTCTTTCCCATCTCTCTCTTTCTTTCCCATCTCTCTCTCTTTCCCATCTCTCTCTCTTTCTTTCCCATCTCTCTCTTTCTTTCCCATCTCTCTCTCTTTCTTTCCCATCTCTCTCTCTTTCTTTCCCATCTCTCTCTTTCTTTCCCATCTCTCTCTTTCTTATCTCTCTCTTTCTTTCCCATCTCTCTCTCTTTCTTTCCCATCTCTCTCTCTCTTTCCCATCTCTCTCTCTCTTTCCCATCTCTCTCTCTCTTTCCCATCTCTCTCTTTCCCATCTCTCTCTTTCCCATCTCTTTCTTTCCCATCTTTCTTTCCCATCTCTCTCTCTTTCTTTCCCATCTCTCTCTTTCTTTCCCATCTCTCTCTCTCTCTTTCCCATCTCTCTCTCTTTCCCATCTCTCTCTCTTTCCCATCTCTCTCTCTCTCTTTCCCATCTCTCTCTCTCTCTCTTTCCCATCTCTCTCTCTCTCTTTCCCATCTCTCTCTCTCTCTTTCCCATCTCTCTCTCTCTCTTTCCCATCTCTCTCTCTCTCTTTCCCATCTCTCACTTTCTTTCCCATCTCTCTCTTTCCCATCTCTCTCTCTTTCTTTCCCATCTCTCTCTTTCTTTCCCATCTCTCTGCTCTTTCTTTCCCATCTCTCTCTTTCTTTCCCATCTCTCTCTTTCCCATCTCTCTCTCTTTCTTTCCCATCTCTCTCTTTCTTTCCCATCTCTCTGCTCTTTCTTTCCCATCTCTCTCTTTCTTTCCCATCTCTCTCTTTCTTTCCCATCTCTCTGCTCTTTCTTTCCCATCTCTCTCTTTCTTTCCCATCTCTCTGCTCTTTCTTTCCCATCGCTCTCTCTGCTCTTTCTTTCCCATCTCTCTCTTTCTTTCCCATCTCTGCTCTTTCTTTCACATCTCTCTCTTTCTTTCCCATCTCTCTCTTTCTTTCCCATCTCTCTCTCTCTTTCCCATCTCTCTCTGCTCTTTCTTTCCCATCTCGCTCTCTCATTCTCTTTTTCACCTCCCTCTCTCTTCCCTTCTTATATCTCTCTGTCTTTCTATTTTCTCTTTTTCTTTCTTCCCTCTATTTCTTTGCCATCTCATCAATTTCTCTCTCATCTCTCTCTATTATCTCGCACTCGCCCATCTGTCTCTCTCGATTTCCCATTTCTCTCATCTGTCTCTCTCTCTTTCCCATCTGTCTCTCTCTCTTTCCCATCTCTCTCACTTTCTGTGTTTGTCTGTCTGCATCTGTCTATCGGCGTCTGTCTGTGTGCGTCTGTCTGTCTGTCTCTGCATCTGTCAAACTGCGTCTATCTGTCTGTCTATCTGCGTCTGTCTGTCTATCTGCATCTGTCTGTCTGTCTATCTGTGTGTGTCTGTCTGCGTCTGCCTGCCTGCGTTTGTCTGCCTGTCTACATCTGCCTGTCTACGCCTGCCTGTCTACGTCTGCCTGTCTGTGCGCCTGCCCGCGTGCGTCTGTCTGCATCTATGTCTGTCTGTCTGTCCGTGTGCGTCTGTCTGTCCGCGTGCGTCAGTCCGCGTCTGTCCATCCGCGTGAGTATGTCAGTCTGCCTGCGTCTATCTGTCCGTCCGCCGGTCTGCCTGCCCGCATCTGCCAATCTTTCCGTCCGACCGTCTTTCCGTCCGTCCGTCTTTCCGTCCGTCCGCCCGTCTTTCCGTCCGCCCGCGTCCGCCCGTCTTTCCGTCACTCCGCGTCCGCCCGTCTTTCCGTCACTCGCGTCCGCCCGTCTTTCCGTCACTCCGCGTCCGCCCGTCTTTCCGTCACTCCGCGTCCGTCCCTCCGCGTCCGCCCGTCTTTCCGTCCCTCCGCGTCCGCCCGTCTTTCCGTCCGCCTGTCTTTCTGTCCGTGCGCGTCCGCCCGTCTTTCCGTCCGCCTGTCTTTCTGTCCCTCCGCGTCCGCCCGTCTTTCCGTCCGCCCGTCTTTCTGTCCCTCCGCGTCCACCCGTCTTTCCGTCCGCCCGTCTTTCTGTCCCTCCGCGTCCGCCCGTCTTTCTGTCCCTCCGCGTCCGCCCGTCTTTCCGTCCGCCTGTCTTTCTGTCCCTCCGCGTCCGCCCGTCTTTCTGTCCGACCGCGTCCGCCCGTCTTTCTGTCCCTCCGCGTCCGCCCGTCTTTCCGCCCGTCTTTCCGTCCGCCTGTCTTTCTGTTCCTCCGCGTCCGCCTGTCTTTCTGTCCCTCCACATCCGCACGTCTTTCCGTCCGCCTGTCTTTCTGTCCGCCCGGCTTTCCACATCTGCCCGTCTTTCCGTCCCTCCGCGTCCGCCCGTCTTTCCGTCCCTCCGCCCGTCTTTCCGTCCCTCCGCGTCCGCCCGTCTTTCCGTCCCTCCGCGTCCGCCCGTCTTTCCGTCCCTCCGCGTCCGCCCGTCTTTCCGTCCGCCTGTCTTTCTGTCCCTCCGCGTCCGCCCGTCTTTCTGTCCCTCCGCGTCCGCCCGTCTTTCTGTCCCTTCGCGTCCGCCCGTCTTTCCGTCCGCCCGTCTTTCTGTCCCTCCGCGTCCGCCCGTCTTTCCGCCTGTCTTTCCGTCCGCCTGTCTTTCTGTCCCTCCGCGTCCGCCTGTCTTTCTGTCCCTCCACATCCGCACGTCTTTCCGTCCGCCTGTCTTTCTGTCCGCCCGTCTTTCTGTCCCTCCGCGTCCGTCTTTCTGTCCCTCCGCGTCCGTCTTTCTGTCCCTCCGCGTCCGCCCGTCTTTCTGTCCCTCCGCGTCCGCCCGTCTTTCTGTCCCTCCGCGTCCGCCCGTCTTTCTGTCCCTCCGCGTCCGCCCGTCTTTCCGTCCGCCTGTCTTTCTGTCCCTCCGCGTCCGCCCGTCTTTCTGTCCGACCGCGTCCGCCCGTCTTTCCGTCCGCCTGTCTTTCTGTCCCTCCGCGTCCGCCCGTCTTTCTGTCCGACCGCGTCCGCCCGTCTTTCTGTCCCTCCGCGTCCGCCCGTCTTTCCGCCTGTCTTTCCGTCCGCCTGTCTTTCTGTCCCTCCGCGTCCGCCTGTCTTTCTGTCCCTCCACATCCGCACGTCTTTCCGTCCGCCTGTCTTTCTGTCCGCCCGTCTTTCTGTCCCTCCGCGTCCGTCTTTCTGTCCCTCCGCGTCCGCCCGTCTTTCTGTCCCTCCGCGTCCGCCCGTCTTTCTGTCCCTCCGCGTCCGCCCGTCTTTCTGTCCCTCCGCGTCCGCCCGTCTTTCCGTCCGCCTGTCTTTCTGTCCCTCCGCGTCCGCCCGTCTTTCTGTCCGACCGCGTCCGCCCGTCTTTCCGTCCGCCTGTCTTTCTGTCCCTCCGCGTCCGCCCGTCTTTCTGTCCGACCGCGTCCGCCCGTCTTTCTGTCCCTCCGCGTCCGCCCGTCTTTCCGCCCGTCTTTCCGTCCGCCTGTCTTTCTGTTCCTCCGCGTCCGCCTGTCTTTCTGTCCCTCCACATCCGCACGTCTTTCCGTCCGCCTGTCTTTCTGTCCGCCCGGCTTTCCACATCTGCCCGTCTTTCCGTCCCTCCGCGTCCGCCCGTCTTTCCGTCCCTCCGCCCGTCTTTCCGTCCCTCCGCGTCCGCCCGTCTTTCCGTCCCTCCGCGTCCGCCCGTCTTTCCGTCCCTCCGCGTCCGCCCGTCTTTCCGTCCGCCTGTCTTTCTGTCCCTCCGCGTCCGCCCGTCTTTCTGTCCCTCCACGTCCGCCCGTCTTTCTGTCCCTTCGCGTCCGCCCGTCTTTCCGTCCGCCCGTCTTTCTGTCCCTCCGCGTCCGCCCGTCTTTCCGCCTGTCTTTCCGTCCGCCTGTCTTTCTGTCCCTCCGCGTCCGCCTGTCTTTCTGTCCCTCCACATCCGCACGTCTTTCCGTCCGCCTGTCTTTCTGTCCGCCCGTCTTTCTGTCCCTCCGCGTCCGTCTTTCTGTCCCTCCGCGTCCGCCCGTCTTTCTGTCCCTCCGCGTCCGCCCGTCTTTCTGTCCCTCCCGTCCGCCCGTCTTTCCGTCCGCCTGTCTTTCTGTCCCTCCGCGTCCGCCCGTCTTTCTGTCCCTCCGCGTCCGCCCGTCTTTCTGTCCCTTCGCGTCCGCCCGTCTTTCCGTCCGCCTGTCTTTCTGTCCCTCCGCGTCCGCCTGTCTTTCTGTCCCTCCGCGTCCGCGTCCGCCCGTCTTTCTGTCCCTGTCGCGTCCGCCCGTCTTCCGCCCGTCTTTCCACATCGCCCGTCTTTCCCCTCCGCCTGTCTTTCTGTCCCTCCGCGTCCGCCTGTCTTTCTGTCCCTCCACATCCGCCCGTCTTTCCGTCCCTCCGCCCGTCTTTTTCCGTCCGCCTGTCTTTCTCCCTCGCGTCCGCCCGTCTTTCCACATCTGCCCGTCTTTCCATCCCTCCGCGTCCGCCCGTCTTTCCGTCCCTCCGCGTCCGCCCGTCTTTCGTCCCTCCCTCGTCTTTCCGTCCGCCTGTCTTTCTGTCCCTCCGCGTCCGCCCGTCTTTCCGTCCCTCCGCGTCCGCCCGTCTGTTTCCCGTCCGCCTGTCTTTCTGTGTCCCTCCGCCCGTCTTTCCGTCCCCGTCTTTCTGTCCCTCCACATCCGCCGTCTTTCCGTCCGCCTGTCTTTCTGTCCCTCCGCGCCCGTCTTTCTGTCCCTCCGCGTCCGCCCGTCTTTCTGTCCCTCCGCGTCCGCCCGTCTTTCTGTCCCCCTCCGCGTCCGCCCGTCTTTCCGTCCGCCTGTCTTTCTGTCCCTCCCGCGTCCGCCCGTCTTTCTGTCCCCACTCCCCCGTCTTTCCGCCGTCTTTCCGTCCGCCTGTCTTTCTGTCCGCCCGTCTTTCTGTCCCTCCGCGTCCGTCCGTCTTTCTGTCCCTCCGCGTCCGCCCGTCTTTCTGTCCCTCCGCGTCCGCCCGTCTTTCCGTCCGCCTGTCTTTCTGTCCGCCCCCCCGTCTTTCTGTCCCTCCGCGTCCGCCCGTCTTTCTGTCCCTCGCGTCCGCCCGTCTTTCTGTCCGCCGCGTCCGCCCGTCTTTCTGTCCCTACGCGTCCGCCCGTCTTTCCGTCCGCCTGTCTTTCCTGTCCCTCCGCGTCCGCCTGTCTTTCTGTCCCTCCACATCCGCACGTCTTTCCGTCCGCCTGTCTTTCTGTCCGCCTGTCTTTCTGTCCCTCCGCCCGTCTTTCTGTCCCTCCGCGTCTTTCTGTCCCTCCGCCCGCGTCCGCCCGTCTTTCTGTCCCTCCGCGTTCGCCCGTCTTTCTGTCCCTCCGCGTCCGCCCGTCTTTCCGTCCGCCCGTCTCCGCCGTCTTTCTTTCCGTCCGCCTGTCGTTTCCTGTCCGTGCGCGTCCGCCCGTCTTTCTGTCCGTCCGTCTTTCTGTCCCTCCGCGTCCGCCGTCTTTCTGTCTGTCCACTTCTGCCCGTCTTTCTGTCCCTCGCGTCCGCCCGTCTTTCCTCCGCCTTCTTTCTGTCCCTCCGCCCGCCCGTCTTTCTGTCCCTCCACCCGTCTTTCCGTCCGCCTGTCTTTCCGTCCGCCCGTCTTTCTGTCCCTCCGCCCGTCTTTTCCGTCCCGCCCGTCCGCCCGTCTTTCTGTCCCTGCGTGTCCGCCCGTCTTTCCGTCCGCCTGTCTTTCTGTCCCGCCCGCGTCCCCCGTCTTTCTGTCCCCGCGTCCGCCCGTCTTTCTGTCCCAGGCGTCCGCCCGTCTTTCCGTCCGCCCGTCTTTCTGTCCCTACGCGTCCGCCCCGTCTTTCCGCCCGTCTTTCCGTCCCTCCGCGTCCGCCTGTCTTTCTGTCCCTCCACATCCGCGTCTTTCCGTCCGCCTGTCTTTCTGTCCGCCCGTCTTTCTGTCCCTCCAGCGTCTTTCTGTCCCTCCGCGTCCGCCCGTCTTTCTGTCCCTCCGCGTTCGTCCGTCTTTCTGTCCGCCCGTCCGCCCGTCTTTCCGTCCGCGTCTTCCTGTCCGCCCGCCCGTCTTTCCGTCCGTCCACTTCTGCGTCTCCGTCCGTTTCCCGTCTCCGCCCGTCCCGTCCGTCCGTCCCGCCCGCGTCTGTCCGCCCGTCTTTCCGCCTTTCCGTCCCGTCTTTCCGTCCGCGTCTGTCCGCCCGCTTCCCTGCGCCCGCGTCGCGTCCGTCCGCCTGTCCGCCCGTCCGTCCCGCGTCCGTCCGCCCGGACGCAGGCGTCTGTCCGCCCGCCGCGTCCGCCCGCGCTGTCCGCCCGCCCGCGTCCGTCCGCGCCTGTCCGCCCGCGCCTGTCCGCCCGCGTCCGCCCGCGCCCGCCCGCGCCTGTCCGCCCGCCCGCCCGCGCCCGTCGCGCCCGCCCGCCCGCCCGCGTCCGTCCGCCCGCCCGCGTCCGTCCGCGTCCGTCCGCCCGCCCGCGTCCGTCCGCCCGCCCGCGTCTGCGCCTGTGTGTCTGTCTGCCTGCGTATGTGTGTCTGTCTCCCTGCCTCTCTCACCAGTAGCTGTTCTTGGTCTTCTTGGGCATGCGTGTCAGCGGAGGCTCCAGACAGCCCAGGTGGTAGTAGAGCTTGCAAGTGTCACACATCAGCAGGAGATGCTGGTCTTGGTTCTTCTTACAGATCCCACAACTAAACAGGAACACACACACGCATACATACACACATCAGCATATAAGGCCTTGTGCTTGTATGTAATGCCTGTTTGAATGTTTGTTTAATTACCTATATTTACCTGTAGAGGACAGCTGGTAGGTTGGAGGACTTCCCAGGAACTCCTCCCTCCTTCTTGCTGGGCTTCCTCTCTTTAGGGGCTTTCAGGACCGGCGGGGAGTTCAGTTTCTGTCACAGAGAGACACACATAACACAACTGTAGGTGTACTAGAGACCTCAGAGAGAAGCAGTGAAGGACAGACAGGGCAAAGGTGTCCACAGAGAGAAGGAGAGAGAGGGGAGAGGAAGGGGGGGTGAAGAGAGAGAGAGAGAGAGAGGACAGAGAAAGAGGGGAGAGGAAGGGGGGTGAAGAGAGAGAGAGAGAGGACAGAGAAAGAGGGGAGAGGAAGGGGGTGAAGAGAGAGAGAGAGAGAGGACAGAGAAAGAGGGGAGAGGAAGAAGGGGGGGTGAAGAGAGAGAGAGAGGAAGGGGGGGGTGAAGGAGAGAGAGAGAGAGGAGAGGAAGGGGGGTGAAGAGAGAGAGAGAGAGAGGACAGAGAAAGAGGGAGAGAGAGAGGAGAGAGAGAGAGAGAGAGAGAGAGAGAGAGAGAGAGAGAGAGAGAGAGAGAGAGAGTGTCTGTGGGGAGGGGACCCATGTTGTTGGTCAGGAGACAGACTGTCTGTCTGTGGTGGATGTGTGTTTATTTCTCCACTGCATCTCGTTGGCTACATGGTGGCTGCTGTCTGTCGCAGGTTAATTAGAAAACTGATCTGCTAGGGAGAGACTGGGGGGCTGGTGGGCCACTAAACAGACAGGCTCCTCACTGGGGCAGCTTTAATCTGAGCACGCTCACTACGCCGTAGCCCACGGCTCCCAGGGACCGGTCCTGTGGGGGTGCCAGGGCCACAGGACCCTAGGGTGTGTGTGATCTACTAATACTGGCACTGGGGGGCACACACACACACACACACACACACACACACACACGGAAGGGTCACCTGACTGGCACGCCTTTCAGGAAGATTCTCGGTGTATGACACAGACGTGCACAGCATTTCAAACGAGATGCTTTACCTCAGTGCCAAACTGAACACTGCCAGGAAATGCTAAAAACACTGTGACCAGGTCCTTTGAAGCTTCACAATGTCTAGCGAAAAATGCTTCCTCGCCCTGAGAAGTCCCCCACAATGACAACACTGACTCAGTGTATAGGATGAGGGATGGGTCTGCGGTCGGGTAACATCAATAATTTTGGGATGACAAATAGGAAATGAAAAGGTATCAGATAGATGACACAAAGCAACGCGGGGACGTGACTGATGTAGCCACTTAAACCTTTCCACGTTTCTAATTACGTGATTTATGGAGGTCGTTGCAGATCGACGTCGTTCGTTCAGTCGTTCTTTCCCTCCAGCCTTTCTTTCCTCCCATCCTCTAGCTATATCACACCATCCATTTATCTGTAAGGCAGCCCCCGTCGCACCCCCGCCGCCAGCCAGACATTTAAAATCAGCATCATGCATTCAGTTAGCCGCTTAAGTAGATGCATTTTGAAAGAGCTGATGACATATGCAGTTCCAGGCGCCACGGGCAACTGTAAGTTGTATTATCTAGGCCTACCTGCTAATCTTAGAGACTGGGCGTAACCAGGGGGTGTCTGTGTGTGTTGTGTCTTGCTATAGCATCCTGTCATAGCTCCAACGCTCCACAGGCCTCTCGTCCTCAGTTCTCATTCTCACCTCAACACAGCACCACACACACCAAGCTGCTTTTAAATAAGTGTCAGTGTCAGCACTTCCAAACAGGCTCTGTCACTTTTTTTAAGTTAAAAAGGTCTCACAGCAATTTCTGCAGAGCTGCATTTCGCACTCATTAAACAACCCATCACCCGTGGCGACGCATCTTGGCGATTTGGTTGCCATGGCGAGTGTGAACGTGGTAGAAAGCAAGCGGACAGCTTCTAGCTTCATTTAGAGTGGAGCAGAGCCAGGTCTGGTCTGCCTTTATGGTAAAGGACAGGTCAATCACTTACAGGAGCCTATTATGGGCTGCAGAATTATCCCATGGTAACTCTGTGGGTTGCTATGGCTAATCTAGATTCCTCTTAATCCTTTGTCATCACCAGGTCCTGGGCATGTAGCAGGGAGACCTGCCCGGTTGGCGGTTTATCCTCTGACTTTTCTGCCCTGCCTAGGTGTGATGAAACTAAAATTACAGGACAGGTGCTGGACTTAGTGGGTTAGTGGGAGTGTTGCCAACTCTGGACTAAACATGAGAGAGATAGGAGGAGAAAGTGGACGAGCAGGAAAGGAGGAGGAGAAAGTGGATGAGGAGGAATGAGAAAGTGCAAAAGAAGATAAGAAATGGGGATGAGGAGGAAAGGAGGATGAGAGAGGAGAAGAAAGTGGTGTGATATTAACATACCTGTCCTAGGATTCCTCCCAACATGGTCCATATGGCATGGCCCTCACTCCTCAGAACTCCGTTAACATTCTGCAGATCCTCCAGAGACTCACACAGCTACAGAGGGAGAGACAGACAGGTCATGTAGGGGGGGGAGGAAGAGAGAGGGAGAGGTCATGTAGGGGAGAGAGAGAGAAAGACAGGTCATGTAGGGGAGAGAGGGAGAGCGAGAGAAACAGGTCATGTAGGTGAAGGAGAGAGACAGGTCATGTAGGGGGGAGAGAGAGATAGGTCATGTAGGGGGGAGAGAGAAACAGGTCATGTAGGGGGAGAGACAAACAGGTCATGTAGAGGGGAGAGAGAAACAAGTCAGGTAGAGGGGAGAGAGAAACCGGTCATGTAGAGGGGAGAGAGAAACAGGTCATGTAGAGGGGAGAGAGAAACAGGTTATGTAGAGGGGAGAGAGAAACACAGATCATGTAGGAGAGAGAGAGAGAGGTCATGTTAGGGAGAGAGACAGAGAGAGAGAGTTTCTGGCTATAGACTGTCTTTCATACCATGTCATGTGTCTTCTCAGTCATGTTGAGACTGGTCTACGACCATTGCTTTAATGTATTGTTGTTCTCATTAATATTGTTGTTGTTAATGGTAATCCCATGTCCACTACTACAATTATTATTGCTGTTGGTCCGACCATTTATTTATATAAAAATATATATATATTTTATATATATAATTTTTCTATATGTATACTTAGACAATGTAAGTAATAATGAACTAGCCATGTTAATAAAGTCAATTGAATTGAATTGAGAGTGACGGGTTATGTAGGGGGGAGAGAGAGAGAGAGACGGGTTATGTAGGGGGAGAGAGACAGGTCATGTAGGGGGGAGAGAGAGACAGGTCATGTAGGGGGGAGAGAGAGAGAGACAGGTCATGTAGGGGGAGAGAGAGAGAGACAGGTCATGTAGGGGGAGAGAGAGACAGGTCATGTAGGGGGGAGAGAGAGAGACAGGTCATGTAGGGGGAGAGAGAGAGAGACGGGTTATGTAGGGGGAGAGAGAGAGAGAGGGGTTATGTAGGGGGAGAGAGAGAGAGAGACGGGTTATGTAGGGGGGAGAGAGAGAGAGAGACGGGTTATGTAGGGGGGGAGAGAGAGAGAGAGACGGGTTATGTAGGGGGAGAGAGAGAGAGACAGGTTATGTAGGGGGGGAGAGAGAGAGAGACGGGTTATGTAGGGGGGAGAGAGAGAGAGAGACGGGTTATGTAGGGGGGAGAGAGAGAGAGAGACGGGTTATGTAGGGGGAGAGAGAGAGAGAGAGACGGGTTATGTAGGGGGGAGAGAGAGAGAGACGGGTTATGTAGGGGGGAGAGAGAGAGAGAGACGGGTTATGTAGGGGGGAGAGGAGAGAGAGAGACAGGTCATGTAGGGGGAGAGGGAAACAGACAGGTCATGAGAGGAAACAGACAGGTCATGTAGGGGGGGGGAAACAGACAGGTCATGTAGGGGGAGAGGGAAACAGACAGGTCATGTAGGGGGGAGAGAAACAGGTCATGTAGGGGGAGAGAGAGAGGGAGAGAGAGAGAGATCATGTAGGGGGGAGAGAGAGAGAGAGACAGGTCATGTAGGGGGAGGAGAGAGAGAGAGAGAGACAGGTCATGTAGGGGGGGGAGGAGAGAGAGAGAGACAGGTCATGTAGGGGGGGGAGAGAGAGAGAGAGAGACAGGTCATGTAGAGGGGAGAGAGAGAGAGAGAGAGAGAGACAGGTCATGTAGAGGGGGAGAGAGAGAGAGAGAGAGACAGGTCATGTAGGGGGAGGAGAGAGAGAGAGACAGGAGAGGGAGAGAGAGAGAGAGAGAGGTCATGTAGGGGGAGAGAGAGAGAGAGAGAGAGAGGGGTCATGTAGGGAGAGAGAGAGAGAGAGAGAGACAGGTCATGTAGAGAGAGAGAGAGAGACAGGTCATGTAGGGGGAGAGAGAGAGAGAGACAGGTCATGTAGGGGGAGAGAGAGAGAGAGAGAGACAGGTCATGTAGGGGGAGAGAGAGAGAGACAGGTCAGAGAGAGAGAGACAGGTCATGTAGGGGAGAGAGAGAGAGACAGGTCATGAGAGAGGGGAGAGAGGAGAGAGAGAGAGAGAGAGACAGGTCATGGGGGGAGAGAGAGAGAGAGAGACAGGTCATGTAGGGGGAGAGAGAGAGAGAGAGACAGGTCATGTAGGAGGAGAGAGAGACAGGTCATGTAGGGGAGAGAGAGAGAGACAGGTCATGTAGGGGGAGGAGAGAGAGAGAGAGACAGGTCATGTAGGGGGGAGAGAGAGAGACAGACAGGTCATGTAGGGGGGGGAGAGAGAGAGAGACAGGTTATGTAGGGGGGGGAGAGAGAGAGACAGGTCATGTAGGGGGGAGAGAGAGAGAGAGACAGGTCATGTAGGGGGAGGGGAGAGACAGGATGAGGGGGAGAGAGACAGGTCATGTAGGGGGGAGAGGGAGAGACAGACAGGTCATGTAGGGGGGAGAGAGAAACAGGTCATGTAGGGGGAGAGAGAGAAGACAGGTCATGTAGGGGGAGGGGATGTAGGGAGAGAGAGAGAGACAGGTTATGTAGGGGGAGAGAGAGAGAGAGAGAGAGTCATGTATGTAGGGGAGAGAGAGAGAGACAGGTCATGTAGGGGAGAGAGAGAGAGAGAGAGACAGGTCATGTAGGGGGGGGGGGAGAGAGACAGGTCATGTAGGGGGAGAGAGAGAGAGACAGGTTATGTAGGGGGGGAGAGAGAGACAGGTCATGTAGGGGGAGAGAGAGAGACAGGTCATGTAGGGAGAGAGAGAAACAGGTCATGTAGGGGGGGAGAGGAGACAGGTCATGTAGGGGGAGAGGGAAACAGGTCATGTAGGGAGAGAGGAAACAGGTCATGTAGGGGGAGGAGAAACAGGTCAGAGAGAGAGAGACAGGTCATGTAGGGGGAGGGAAACAGGTAGGGGGAGAGGGAAACAGGTCATGTAGGGGGAGAGAGAAACAGGTCATGTAGGGGAGAGAGAAACAGGTCATGTAGGGGGGAGAGAGAGAAGACAGGTCATGTAGGGGGGAGAGAGAGACGGGTCATGTAGGGGAGAGGGAAACAGACAGGTCATGTAGGGGGGAGAGAGAGAGAGACAGACAGGTCATGTAGGGGAGAGAGAGAGGGGGAGAGAGAAACAGGTCATGTAGGGGGAGAGAGAGAGACAGGTTATGTAGGGGGAGAGAGAGACAGGTTATGTAGGGGGAGAGAGAGAGAGACAGGTTATGTAGGGGGAGAGAGAGAGAGAGACAGGTTATGTAGGGGAGAGGAGAGAGAGAGAGAGACAGGTCATGTAGGGGGGGGGGGGAGAGAGAGACAGACAGGTCATGTAGGGGGGAGAGGAGACAGGTCATGTAGGGGAGAGAGAGAACAGGTCATGTAGGGGAGAGAGAGAGAGAGACAGGTCATGTAGGGGGAGAGAGAGAGAGACAGGTCATGTAGGGGAGAGAGAGGGAGAACAGGTCATGTAGGGGGGAGAGGAAGACAGGTCATGTAGGGGGGAGAGAGAGAGAGACAGGTCATGTAGGGGGAGAGGGAGACAGGTCATGTAGGGGGAGAGAGAGAGACAGGTCATGTAGGGGGAGAGGGAAACAGGTCATGTAGGGGGGGGAGAGAGAGAGAGACAGGTCATTGGGGGGGGAGAGAGAGAGAGACAGGTCATGTAGGGGGAGAGAGAGAGAGAGACAGGTCATGTAGGGGGGGAGAGAGAGAGACAGGTCATGTAGGGGGGAGAGAGAGAGACAGGTCATGTAGGGGAGAGAGAGAGAGACAGGTCATGTAGGGGGAGAGAGAGAAGACAGGTCATGTAGGGGGGAGAGAGAGAGAGACAGGTCATGTAGGGGGAGAGAGAGACAGGTCATGTAGGGGGAGAGGGAAACAGACAGGTCATGTAGGGGGAGAGGAAACAGACAGGTCATGTAGGGGGAGAGAGAGACAGCAGGTCATGTAGGGGGAGAGAGAGAGACAGGTCATGTAGGGGGGAGAGAGAGAGAGACAGGTCATGTAGGGGAGAGAGAGAGAGACAGGTTATGTAGGGGGGGAGAGGAGACAGACAGGTCATGTAGAAACAGGTCATGAGGGGGGAGAGAGAGACAGGTCATGTAGGGGGGAGAGAGGAGACAGGTCATGTAGGGGGAGAGAGAGAGAGACAGGTCATGTAGGGGGAGAGAGAGAGAGAGACAGGTCATGTAGGGGGAGAGAGAGAGACAGGGTCATGTAGGGGGGAGAGAGAGAGACAGGTCATGTAGGGGGAGGAGAGGGGATGAGAGAGAGAGAGAGACAGGTGTAGGGGGAGAGAGAAACAGGTTATGTAGGGGGGGAGAGAGAGAGACAGGTTATGTAGGGGGAGAGGTTATGTAGGGGGAGAGAGAGAGAGACAGGTCATGTAGGGGGGGAGAGGAGACAGGTTCATGTAGGGGGAGAGAGGAAACAGGTCATGTAGGGGGAGAGGGAAACAGGTCATGTAGGGGGAGAGAGAAACAGGTCATGTAGGGGAGAGGGAAACAGGTCATGTAGGGGGAGAGGGAAACAGGTCATGTAGGGGGAGAGGGAAACAGGTCATGTAGGGGGAGAGGGAAACAGGTCATGTAGGGGGAGAGGGAAACAGGTCATGTAGGGGGAGAGGAGACAGGTCATGTAGGGGGGGAGAGAGAAACAGGTCATGTAGGGGGAGAGAGAGAAGACAGGTCATGTAGGGGGGGAGAGAGAAGACAGGTCATGTAGGGGGGGAGAGAGAGAGAGACAGGTCATGTAGGGGGGGAGAGAGAGAGACAGGTCATGTAGGGGAGAGAGAGAGAGAGACAGGTCATGTAGGGGGAGAGAGAGAGAGACAGGTCATGTAGGGGGAGAGAGAGAGAGAGACAGGTCATGTAGGGGGAGAGAGAGAGAGAGACAGGTTATGTAGGGGGAGAGAGAGAGAGACAGGTTATGTAGGGGGGGGAGAGAGAGAGACAGGTTATGTAGGGGAGAGAGAGAGACAGGTTATGTAGGGGGGAGAGAGAGACAGGTCATGTAGGGGAGAGAGAGAGAGACAGGTTATGTAGGGGGAGAGAGAGAAACAGGTCATGTAGGGGGAGGGGGTCATGAGAGGGAGAGAACAGGTCATGTAGGGGGAGAGAGAGAGACACAGGTCATGTAGGGGGAGGGAGAGGTCATGTAGAGAGACAGGTCATGTAGGGGGGAGAGGGAAACAGGTCATGTAGGGGGAGAGAGAAACAGGTCATGTAGGGGGGGGAGAGAGAGAGAGACAGGTCATGTAGGGGGAGAGGAGAAGACAGGTCATGTAGGGGGAGAGAAACAGACAGGTCATGTAGGGGGAGAGAGAGAGAGAGAGAGGACAGGTCATGTAGGGGGGGAGAGAGACAGGTCATGTAGGGGGAGAGGAGAGACAGGTCATGTAGGGGGGAGAGAGAGAGAGACAGGTCATGTAGGGGAGAGAGAGACAGGTCATGTAGGGGGAGAGAGAAACAGGTCATGTAGGGGGAGAGAGAGAGACAGGTCATGTAGGGGGGGAGAGAGAGAGAGACAGGTCATGTAGGGGAGAGAGAGACAGGTCATGAGAGAGAGAGAGACAGGTCATGTAGGGGGGGGGAGAGAGACAGTTATGTAGGGGGGAGAGAGAGAGACAGGTTATGTAGGGGGGGGAGAGGGAGACAGGTCATGTAGGGGGGGGAGACAGGAGGTCATGTAGGGGAAACAGGAGAGGAAACAGGTCATGTAGGGGGAGAGGTCATGTAGGGGGAGAGGGAAGACAGGTCATGTAGGGGGGAGAGAGAGAGAGAGACAGGTCATGTAGGGGGGAGAGAGAGAGAGACAGGTCATGTAGGGGGGAGAGAGAGAGAGACAGGTCATGTAGGGGGGGGAGAGAGAGAGACAGGTCATGTAGGGGAGAGGAAACAGGTCATGTAGGGAGAGGGGGAGAGAGAGAGACAGGTTATGTAGGGAGAGAGAGAGAGACAGGTCATGGGAGAGAGAGAGAGAGAGACAGGTCATGTAGGGGGGGGAGAGAGAGAGAGACAGGTTATGTAGAGGGAGAGAGAGAGAGAGAGAGACAGGTTATGTAGGGGAGAGAGAGAGGACAGGGAGAGAGAGAGAGACAGGTCATGTAGGGGGAGAGAGAGAGAGAGACAGGTCATGTAGGGGGGGAGAGAGAGACAGGTCATGTAGGGGGAGAGAGGAGAGAGACAGGTCATGTAGGGGGAGAGAGAAACAGGTCATGTAGGGGGGAGAGGGAAACAGGTCATGTAGGGGGAGAGGGAAACAGGTCATGTAGGGGGAGAGAGGGAGACAGGTCATGTAGGGGGAGAGAGAGAAGACAGGTCATGTAGGGGGAGAGAGAGAGAGACAGGTCATGTAGGGGGAGAGAGAGAGAGAGAGAGACAGGTCATGTAGGGGGGGAGAGAGAGAGAGACAGGTCATGTAGGGGGGGGAGAGGAGAGAGAGACAGGTCATGTAGGGGGAGAGAGAGAGACAGGTTATGTAGGGGGGAGAGAGAGAGAGAGACAGGTCATGTAGGGGAGAGAGAGAGAGACAGGTCATGTAGGGGAGAGAGAGAGACAGGTCATGTAGGGGGGAGAGAGAAACAGGTTATGTAGGGGAGAGAGAGAGACAGGTTATGTAGGGGGGGAGAGAGAGAGAGAGACAGGTTATGTAGGGGGAGGAGAGAGAGACAGGTCATGTAGGGGGAGAGAGAGAGACAGGTCATGTAGGGGAGAGGGAAACAGAGTCATGTAGGGGAGAGAGAAACAGGTCATGTAGGGGGGAAACAGGTCATGTAGGGGGAGAGAGGAAACAGGTCATGTAGGGGGAGAGAGAGAACAGGTCATGTAGGGGGAGAGGGAGAGACAGGTCATGTAGGGGAGAGAGACAGACAGGTCATGTAGGGGGAGAGGGAGAGAGACAGGTCATGTAGGGGGAGAGAGAGAGACAGGTCATGTAGGGGAGAGAGAGACAGGTCATGTAGGGGAGAGGGACAGACAGGTCATGTAGGGGGAGAGAGAGAGAGACAGACAGGTCATGTAGGGGGAGAGAGAGAGAGAGAGAGAGACAGGTTATGTGTAGGGGAGACAGGTTATGTAGGGGGAGAGAGAGAGAGACAGGTTATGTAGGGGGAGAGAGAGAGAGAGAGACAGGTTATGTAGGGGAGAGAGAGAGGTTAGAGGGAGAGAGGAGAAGAGACAGGTCATGTAGGGGGAGAGAGAGAGACAGGTCATTATGAGAGGGGGAGAGGGAGAGAGAGACAGGTCATGTAGGGGGAGAGAGAGACAGGTCATGTAGGGGGAGAGAGAGACAGGTCATGTAGGGGGAGAGGAGAGAGAGACAGGTCATGTAGGGGGAGGAGAGAGAGAGAGAGACAGGTCATGTAGGGGGGAGAGAGAGAGACAGGTCATGTAGGGGGAGAGGAGAGACAGGAGAGGGGGGGGGAGAGAGAGACAGGTCATGTAGGGGGGGGGAGAGGGAGAGAGACAGGTCATGTAGGGGGAGAGGAGAGAGAGAGAGGAAACAGGTCATGTAGGGGGAGAGAGAGAGACAGGTCATGTAGGGGGGAGAGGGTCATGTAAGAGAGAGAGACAGGTCATGTAGGGGAGAGAGGAGAAACAGGTCATGTAGGGAGAGAGAGAGAGAGACAGGTCATGTAGGGGAGAGAGAGACAGGTCATGTAGGGGGAGAGGGAGAGACAGGTCATGTAGGGGGAGGAGAGAGACAGGTCATGTAGGGGGAGAGAGAGAGACAGGTCATGTAGGGGGGGAGAGAGAGAGAGAGACAGGTTATGTAGGGGAGAGAGAGAGAGAGAGAGACAGGTTATGTAGGGGGAGAGAGAGAGGATGAGAGAGGTTAGACAGGGTAGGGGGAGAGAGAGAGACAGGTTATGTAGGGGGAGAGAGAGAGAGAGAGAGAGAGGTTATGTAGGGGGGGAGAGAGAGAGAACAGGTTATGTAGGGGGAGAGAGAGAGAGGGGGACAGGTCATGAGGGGGAGAGAGAGAGAGACAGGTCATGTAGGGGGAGAGAGAGAGACAGGTTATGTAGGGGGAGAGAGGAAACAGGTCATGTAGGGGGAGGGGGAGGAGAGAAACAGGTCATGTAGGGGAGAGAGAAACAGGTCATGTAGGGGAGGGGGGAGGAGAGAGAGAGAGAAACAGGTCATGTAGGGGGAGGGAAAGAGACAGGTCATGTAGGGGGAGAGGGGGAAACAGGTCATGTAGGGGGGAGGGAGGGAGACAGGTCATGTAGGGGGGAGAGAGACAGGTCATGTAGGGGAGAGAAACAGACAGGATGTAGGGGGGGAAGACAGGTCATGTAGGGGGAGAGAGAGAGAGACAGGTCATGTAGGGAGGAGACAGGAGAGGGGGGAGAGAGAGACAGGTCATGTAGGGGGAGGAGAGAGAGAGAGAGAGGTCATGTTCATGTAGGGAGAGAGAGAGAGAGACAGGTCATGTAGGGGGGAGAGAGAGACAGACAGGTATGTAGGGGAGAGAGAAACAGGTCATGTAGGGGGAGAGAGAGACAGGTTATGTAGGGGGAGAGAGAGAGAGAGACAGGTCATGTAGGGGGGGAGAGAGAGAGAGAGAGAGACAGGTCATGTAGGGGGAGAGAGAGAGAGAGAGACAGGTCATGTAGGGGGAGAGAGAGAGAGAGGTTGAGAGAGTGAGAGAGACAGGGAGAGAGAGAGAGAGACAGGTTATGTAGGGGGAGAGAGAGAGAGAGAGGTTGGAGAGAGGGGAGGAGTAGGGGGGAGAGAGAGAGACAGGTTATGTAGGGGGAGAGAGAGACAGACAGGTCATGTAGGGGGGAAACAGACAGGTCAGTGGGGGAGAGAGAAACAGGTCATGTAGGGAGAGAAAGGAGAGGGACAGGTTATGTAGGGGGAGAGGGAGACAGGTCATGTAGGGGGAGAGGGAACAGGTCATGTAGGGGGAGAGGGAAACAGACAGGTCATGTAGGGGAGAGAGAAACAGGTCATGTAGGGGAGAGAGAAACAGGTCATGTAGGGGGGAGAGAGAGAGACAGGTCATGTAGGGGGGAGAGAGAGAGACAGGTCATGTAGGGGGAGAGGGAGAGAGACAGGTCATGTAGGGGGAGAGAGAGAGAGACAGGTCATGTAGGGGGGGAGAGAGAGAGAGAGACAGGTCATGTAGGGGGGAGAGAGAGGGAGACAGGTCATGTAGGGGAGACAGAGAGAGAGAGAGAGGTCATGTAGGGGGAGAGAGAGAGAGAGAGACAGGTTATGTAGGGGGAGAGAGAGAGAGACAGGTTATGTAGGGGGGGGAGAGGAGAGAGAGAGGTTATGTAGGGGAGAGAGAGAGACAGGTTATGTAGGGGGAGAGAGAGAGAGACAGGTTATGTAGGGGGAGAGAGAGAGACAGGTTATGTAGGGGGAGAGAGAGGGAGAGAGAGGTTATGTAGGGGGATGAGAGAGAGACAGGTTATGTAGGGGGGAGAGAGAGAGAGAGAGGTCATGTAGGGGGGGGAGAGAGAGACAGGTTATGTAGGGGGAGAGGGGGAGACAGGTTATGTAGGGGAGAGAGAAACAGGTCATGTAGGGGGAGAGAAACAGGTCATGTAGGGGGAGAGAGAAACAGGTCATGTAGGGGGAGAGAGAAACAGGTCATGTAGGGGAGAGAGAAACAGGTCATGTAGGGGAGAGAGAGAAACAGGTCATGTAGGGGGAGATGTAGGAGGAGAGAGACAGGTTATGTAGGGGGAGAGAGAGAGGGAGAGAGAGAAACAGGTCATTTAGGGGGAGGGGAGACAGGTCTTGTAGGGGAGAGAGAGAGACAGGTCATGTAGGGGGAGAGGGAAACAGACAGGTCATGTGGGGGAGTCAGAGAAACAGGTCATATAGGGGGAGAGAGAAACAGGTCATGTAGGGGGGGAGAGAGAGAGAGACAGGTCATGTAGGGGGAGAGGAAACAGAGAGAGAGACAGGTCATGTAGGGGGAGAGAGAGAAGACAGGTCATGTGGGGGGAGAGAGAAACAGGTCATGTAGGGGAGAGAGAGAGAGACAGGTTATGTAGGGGGGGAGAGAGAAACAGACAGGTCATGTAGGGGGAGAGGAAACAGGTCATGTAGGGGGAGAGAGAGAGACAGGTCATGTAGGGGGGAGAGAGAGACAGGTCATGTAGGGGGAGGAGAGAGAGACAGGTCATGTAGGGGGAGAGAGAGAGACAGGTCATGTAGGGGGGGAAACAGGTCAGAGAGAGACAGGTCATGTGGGGGGGAGAGAGAGACAGGTCATGTAGGGGGAGAGAGAGACAGGTCATGTAGGGGGAGAGGGAAACAGGTCATGTAGGGGAGAGGAGAAACAGGTCATGTAGGGGGAGAGGTCATGTAGGGGAGAAGACAGGTCATGTAGGGGAGAGAGAGAGACAGGTCATGTAGGGGGAGAGGAGAAGTAACAGGTCAGGTGGGGGAGAGAGAAGACAGGTCATGTAGGGGAGAGAGAGAGAGACAGGTCATGTAGGGAGAGGAGAGACAGACAGGTCATGTAGGGGAGAGAGGGGAGAGGAGAGAGAGAGAGAGAGACAGGTTATGTAGGGAGAGAGAGAGAGACAGAGAGAGACAGGTCATGTAGGGGAGAGGGAGACAGGTCAGTAGGGGAGAGAGAGAGACAGGTCATGTAGGGGGAGAGAGAGAGACAGGTTATGTAGGGGGAGAGAGAGAGACAGGTTATGTAGGGGAGAGAGAACAGGTTCATGTAGGGGGAGAGAGAGAGACAGGTTATGTAGGGGGAGAGAGAGAGAGAGAGAGAGACAGGTCATGTAGGGGATGAGAGGAGAGGTCATGAGAGAGAGAGACAGGTCATGTAGGGGGAGAGAGAGAGAGAGGTTCATGTAGGGGGAGAGAGAGAGACAGGTTATGTAGGGGGAGAGAGAGAGACAGGTCATGTAGGGGAGAGAGAGAGAGACAGGTTATGTAGGGGAGAGAGAGAGAGACAGGTTATGTAGGGGGGAGAGAAACAGGTCATGTAGGGGGAGAGAGAAACAGGTCATGTAGGGGGAGAGAGAAACAGGTCATGTAGGGGGAGAGAGAAACAGGAGACAGGTCATGGGGGAGAGAGAGAGACAGGTCATGTAGGGGGAGAGAGAGATGTAGGGAGAGAGAGAAACAGGTCATGTAGGGGAGGAGAGAGAGACAGGTCATGTAGGGAGAGAGAGAGACAGGTCATGTAGGGGGAGAGAGAAACAGACAGGTCATGTAGGGTGGGAGAGAGAAACAGGTCATGTAGGGGAGAGAGAGATAGGGGAGAGAGAACAGGTCATGTAGGGGGAGAGAGACAGGTCATGTAGGGGGAGGAGAAACAGGTCATGTAGGGGGGGAAACAGGTCATGTAGGGGGAGAGGAGAAACAGACAGGTCATGTAGGGGAGAGAGAGAGGTCAAGGGAGAGACAGGACAGGTCATGTAGGGGGGAGAGAGAGAGAGAGGGGGAGGGAGAGAGAGAGACAGGTCATGTAGGGGGGGAGAGAGAGAGAGACAGGTCATGTAGGGGGGGAAAGACAGGTCATGTAGGGGGGAGAGAGGTCATGTAGGGAGAGAGAGAGAGACAGGTCATGTAGGGGGAGAGAGAGAGAGACAGGTCATGTAGGGGGGGGAGAGGGAGAGAGAGAGACAGGTCATGTAGGGGGAGAAGGGGGAGAGGGAGACAGACAGGTCATGTAGGGGAGAGAGAAACAGGTCATGTAGGGGGAGAGAGAAACAGTCATGTAGGGGAGAGAGAGAGAAACAGAGAGAAAGACAGGTCATGTAGGGGGAGAGAGAGAGACAGGTCATGTAGGGAGGAGAGAAGACAGGTCATGTAGGGGAGGAGAGAGAGAGACAGGTCATGTAGGGGGAGAGAGAGACAGGTCATGTAGGGGAGAGAGAGAGAGACAGGTCATGTAGGGGGAGAGGAGAGAGAGAGACAGGTCATGTAGGGGGAGAGAGAAACAGGTCATGTAGGGGAGAGAGAGACAGGTCATGTAGGGGGGAGAGAGAGAGAGAGACAGGTCATGTAGGGGGGGGGGGAGAGAGACAGGTCATGTAGGGGAGAGAGAGAGACAGGTCATGTAGGGGAGAGAGAGAGAGACAGGTCATGTAGGGGAGAGAGAGAGAGACAGGTCATGTAGGGGGAGAGAGAGAGACAGGTCATGTAGGGGGAGAGAGAGAGACAGGTTATGTAGGGGGAGAGAGAGAGACAGGTCATGTAGGGGGAGAGGGAGACAGACAGGTATGTAGGGGGAGAGAGGGAAGAGACAGGTCATGTAGGGGAGAGAGAAACAGACAGGTCATGTAGGGGGAGAGAGAGAGACAGGTCATGTAGGGGGAGAGAGAGAGACAGGTCATGTAGGGGGAGGAGAGAGACAGGAGGGGGAGAGAGAGAGGTCATGTAGGGGAGAGGAGGGGGAAGAGGTCATGTAGGGGGAGAGAGAGAGAGACAGGTCATGTAGGGGGAGAGAAGACAGGTCATGTAGGGGGAGAGAGACAGACAGGTCATGTAGGGGGGAGAGAGAGAGAGAGAGAGGACAGGTCATGTAGGGGGGGGAGGGAGAGAGAGAGAGAGAGAGAGACACAGGTCATGTAGGGGGAGAGAGAGAGAGAGGTTATGTAGGGGGGAGAGAGAGAGAGGTCATGTAGGGGGAGAGAGACAGTCAGTATCATGTAGGGGGAGAGAGAGAGAGAGAGAGACACAGGTTATGTAGGGGGAGAGAGAGAGAGAGGTTCATGTAGGGGGGAGAGAGAGAGAGGTCATGTAGGGGGAGAGAGAGAGAGAGACAGGTCCATGTAGGGGAGAGAGGGGAGAGAGAGGTTATGTAGGGGGAGAGAGACAGAGGATGAGAGAGGAGAGGAGAGAGACAGGTCATGTAGGGGGAGAGAGAGAGAGAGAGAGACAGGTCATGTAGGGGGAGAGAGAGAGTAGAGGGAGAGAGAGAGACAGGTCATGTAGTAGGGGAGAGGGGGAGAGAGAGAGAGACAGGTCATGTAGGGGGGGGAGAGAGAGACAGGTCATGTAGGGGGAGAGAGAGAGAGAGAGAGGTTATGTAGGGGGAGAGAGAGAGAGAGAGGTTATGTAGGGGGAGAGAGAGAGAGAGGTTATGTAGGGGGAGAGAGAGAGAGACAGGTTATGTAGGGGGGAGAGAGAGAGAGACAGGTTATGTAGGAGACAGGAGAGAGAGAGAGAGAGGTCATGTAGGGGGAGAGAGAGAGAGAGCAGGTCATGTAGGGGGAGGAGAGAGAGACAGGTCATGTAGGGGGGAGAGAGAGAGAGACAGGTCATGTAGGGGGAGAGACAGACAGGTCATGTAGGGGAGGAGAGAGAGACAGGTCATGTAGGGGGGAGAGAGAGACAGGTCATGTAGGGGGAGAGAGAAACAGACAGGTCATGTAGGGGGGAGAGAAACAGGAGAAACAGGTCATGTAAGAGGGAGAGAGAGAGAGAGAGAGGTTCATGTAGGGGAGAGAGAGAAACAGGTCATGTAGGGAGAGAGAGAGAGAGAGTCAGTAGGAGACAGGTCATGTAGGGAGAGAGAGAGAACAGACAGGTCATTAGGGAGAGAGAAGACAGGTCATAGGGGGAGAGAGAGACAGGTCATGTGTAGGGGAGAGAGAGAGACAGGTCATGTAGGGGAGAGGGGAGAGAAGAGAGACAGGTCATGTAGGGGGGAGAGAGAAGACAGGTCAGGTCAGGGGGGAGAGAGAGAGAGGGGGAGAGAGAGAGACAGGTCATGTAGGGGGGGGAGAGAGAGAGAGACAGGTCATGTAGGGGGGGAGAGAGAGACAGGTCATGTAGGGGGAGAGAGAGAGAGACAGGTCATGTAGGGGGAGAGAGAAAGAGAGACAGGTCATGTAGGTGGGAGAGAGAAACAGGTCATGTAGGGGGGAGAGAGAGAGACAGGTCATGTAGGGGGAGAGGAGAGAGACAGGTCATGTAGGGGAGAGAGAGGAGAGGGGGAGAGAGAGAGAGACAGGTCATGTAGGGGGAGAGAGAGACAGGTCATGTAGAGAGAGACAGGTCATGTAGGGGGAGAGGAGACAGGTCATGTAGGGGGAGAGGGAAACAGACAGGGGAGAGAGAAGACAGGTCATGTAGGGGGGGAGAGAGAGACAGGTCATGACAGAGAGAGAGAGACAGGGTAGGGGGAGAGAGGGGGAAACAGACAGGTCATGTAGGGGGAGAGAGAGAGAGACAGGTCATGTAGGGGGGGGAGAGAGAGAACAGGTCATGTAGGGGGGAGAGAGAGAGAGAGACAGGTCATGTAGGGGGGGAGAGAGAGAGAGAGACAGGTCATGTAGGGGGGGAGAGAGAGAGACAGGTCATGTAGGGGGGGAGAGAGAGAGACAGGTCATGTAGGGGGAGAGAGAGAGAGACAGGTCATGTAGGGGGAGAGAGAGACAGGTCATGTAGGGGGAGAGAGAGAGAAGACAGGTCATGTAGGGGGAGAGAGAGAGAGACAGGTCATGTAGGGGGAGAGAGAGAGACAGGTCATGTAGGGGGGGGGAGAGAGAGAGACAGGTCATGTAGGGGGGAGAGAGAGAGAGAGAGACAGGTCATGTAGGGGGGGAGAGAGAGAGAGACAGGTCATGTAGGGGGGGAGAGAGAGAGAGAGACAGGTCATGTAGGGGGAGAGAGAGAGAGACAGGTCATGTAGGGGGGAGAGAGAGAGACAGGTCATGTAGGGGGGGAGAGAGAAACAGGTCATGTAGGGGGGAGAGAAACAGGTCATGTAGGGGGAGAGAGAAACAGGTCATGTAGGGGGGAGAGAGAGAGAGGAGCGAGAGAGAGACAGGTCATGTAGGGGGGAGAGAGAGAGACAGGTCATGTAGAGGAAACAGACAGGAGAGGGAGAGAGAGAAACAGGTCATGTAGGGGGAGAGAGAGAGACAGGTCATGTAGGGGGAGAGAGAGAGACAGGTCATGTAGGGGGAGAGGAAACAGGTCATGTAGGGGAGAGGGAGGTCATGTAGGGGGAGAGAGAAACAGGTCATGTAGGGGGAGAGAGAGAGAGACAGGTCATGTAGGGGGAGAGAGAGACAGGTCATGTAGGAGGGAGAGAGAGAGAGACAGGTCATGTAGGGGGAGAGAGAGAGAGACAGGTCATGTAGGGGGAGAGAGGGAAACAGACAGGTCATGTAGGGGGAGAGAGAGAGAAACAGGTCATGTCATAGGGAGAGAGAGAGACAGGTCATGTAGGGGGGAGAGAAACAGGTCATGTAGGGGGAGAGAGAGAGACAGGTCATGTAGGGGAGAGGTCATGTAGGGGGAGAGAGAGAAGACAGGTCATGTAGGGGGAGAGGAGAAACAGGTCATGAGGGGGAGATCTAGAGAGAACAGGTCATGTAGGGGGAGAGAGAAACAGGTCATGAGAGACAGGTCACAGGTCATGGGGGGAGAGAGAGAGAGAGACAGGTCATTTAGGGGGGAGAGACAGGTCATGTAGAGAGGAGAGAGAGAGAGACAGGTCATGTAGGGGGGAGAGAGAGAGAGAGAGAGAGACAGGTCATGTAGGGGGGGGGAGAGAGAGAGAGACAGGTCATGTAGGGGGAGAGAGACAGGTCATGAGGGAGAGAGAGAGAGAGACAGGTCATGTAGGGGGGAGAGAGAGAGACAGGTCATGTAGGGGGAGAGAGGGGGAGAGAGAGAGAGACAGGTCATGTAGGGGGAGAGAGAGAAACAGGTCATGTAGGGGGAGGGAAACAGACAGGTCATGTAGGGGGAGAGAGAGACAGGTCATGTAGGGGGAGAGAGAGAGACAGGTCATGTAGGGGGGAGAGAGAGAGAGACAGGTCATGTAGGGGGAGAGGGAGAGAGAGACAGGTCATGTAGGGGGAGAGAGAACAGGTCATGTAGGGGGGGAGGGAGAGACAGGTCATGTAGGGGGAGAGAGAGAGACAGGTCATGTAGGGGGGGGGAGAGAGAAACAGACAGGTCATGTAGGGGGAGAGAGAGAGACAGGTCATGTAGGGGGAGAGGGAGAGACAGGTCATGTATGGGGGAGAGGAGACAGACAGGTTATGTAGGGGGAGAGAGAGACAGGTCATGTAGGGGGAGAGAGAGAGAGACAGGTCATGTAGGGGGAGAGAGAGAGACAGGTTATGTAGGGGGAGAGAGAGAGACAGGTTATGTAGGGAGAGGGGATGTAGGGGGAGAGAGAGAGACAGGTTATGTAGGGGGAGGAGAGAGAGAGAGGTCATGTAGGGGAGGAGAGAGAGAGAGGTCATGTAGGGGGAGAGAGAGAGACAGGTTATGTAGGGGGAGAGAGAGAGAGAGAGAGAGGTTATGTAGGGGGGGGGAGAGAGAGACAGGTCATGTAGGGGGGAGAGAGAGAGAGAGAGACAGGTCATGTAGGGGGAGAGAGAGGGAGAGAGACAGGTCATGTAGGGGGAGAGAGAGAGGAGAGAGAGAGGTCATCATGTAGGGGAGAGAGAGAGAGAGAGAGACAGGTTATGTAGGGGAGAGAGAGAGAGAGAGAGACAGGTTATGTAGGGGGAGAGAGAAACAGGTCATGTAGGGGGGAGAGAGAGAGACAGGTCATGTAGGGGGGGAGAGAGAAACAGGTCATGTAGGGGGAGAGAGAAACAGGTCATGTAGGGGGAGAGAGAAACAGGTCATGTAGGGGGGAGAGAAACAGGTCATGTAGGGGGGGAGAGAGAGAGAGACAGGTTATGTAGGGGGAGAGAGAGAGAGAGGAGAGCGAGAGAAACAGGTCATTTAGGTGGAGGAGAGAGAGACAGGTCTTGTAGGGGGGAGAGAGAGAGACAGGTCATGTAGGGGGAGAGGGAAACAGACAGGTCATGTGGTGGGAGAGAGAAACAGGTCATGTAGTGGGAGAGAGAAACAGGTCATGTAGGGGGAGAGAGAGAGAGAGAGAGACAGGTCATGTAGGGGGAGAGGGAAACAGACAGGTCATGTAGGGGGGGGAGAGAGAGACAGGTCATGTAGGGGGAGAGAGAGAGACAGGTCATGTAGGGGGAGAGAGAGACAGGTCATGTAGGGGGAGAGAGAGAGACAGGTCATGTAGGGGGGGGGGAAACAGGTCATGTAGGGGGAGAGGGAGACAGACAGGTCATGTAGGGGGAGAGGGAAACAGACAGGTCATGTAGGGGGGGAAACAGGTCATGTAGGGGGGGAGAGAAACAGGTCATGTAGGGGAGAGAAGACAGGTCATGTAGGGGGAGAGAGAGAGAGACAGGTCATGTAGGGGGGGAGGGAGAGAGAGACAGGTCATGTAGGGGGAGAGAGAGAGACAGGTCATGTAGGGGGAGAGGAGAGAGACAGGTCATGTAGGGGGGAGAGAGAGAGACAGGTCATGTAGGGAGAGAGAGAGACAGGTTATGAGAGGGAGAGAGAGAGAGAGAGACAGGTCATGTAGGGGAGAGAGAGAGAGAGTCAGAGAGGAGAGAGAGAGAGAGAGACAGGTCATGTAGGGGGGGGAGAGAGAGAGAGAGAGAGAGGTTATGTAGGGAGAGAGAGAGAGAGGTCATGTAGGGGGGAGAGAGAGAGAGAGAGACAGGTCATGTAGGGGGAGAGAGAGAGACAGGTCATGTAGGGGGAGAGAGAGAGAGAGAGACAGGTCATGTAGGGGAGAGAGAGAGACAGGTCATGTAGGGGGGAGAGAGAAACAGGTCATGTAGGGGGGAGAGAGAGAGACAGGTCATGTAGGGGGGAGAGAGAGAGAGAGACAGGTCATGTAGGGAGAGAGAGAGAACAGGTCATGTAGGGAGAGAGAGAGAGACAGGTCATGTAGGGGGAGGAGAGAGAGACAGGTCATGTAGGGGGAGAGAGAGAGAGAGACAGGTCATGTAGGGGGAGAGAGAGAGAGAGAGACAGGTCATGTTAGGTGGAGGAGAGAGAGACAGGTCATAGGGGATAGTTATGGAGAGAGAGAGAGACAGGTCATGTAGGGGGGAGAGAGGAAACAGACAGGTCATGTGGGGGAGAGAGAGAGAGAGAGGTCATGTAGGGGAGAGAGAGAGAGACAGGTCATGTGAGAGACAGGTCATGAGAGAGAGGAGAGAGACAGGTCATGAGGGGGGAGAGAGAAACAGGTCATGTAGGAGAGGGAGAGAGAGAGAGACAGGTCATGTAGGGGGAGAGAGAGAGAGACAGGTCATGTAGGGGGAGAGAGAGAGAGAGACAGGTCATGTAGGGGGGAGAGAGAGAGACAGGTCATGTAGGGGGGGAGAGAGAGAGAGAGACAGGTCATGTAGGGGGAGAGAGAGAGAGAGACAGGTCATGTAGGGGGGGAGAGAGAGAGAGACAGGTCATGTAGGGGAGAGAGAGAGACAGAGATCATGTAGGGGGAGAGAGAGAGAGAGAGGGAGAGAGAGGTCATGTAGGGAGAGAGAGAGAGAGAGAGAGAGAGACAGGTCATGTAGGGGGAGAGAGAGAGAGAGACAGGATAGGGGTAGAGGAGAGAGAGAGAGAGACAGGTCATGTAGGGGGAGAGAGAGAGAGAGAGAGAGGGAGAGACAGGTCATGAGGGAGAGAGAGAGAGACAGGTCATGTAGGGGGAGAGAGAGAGAGAGGGGGAGAGACAGGTCATGTAGGGGGGAGAGAGAGAGAGAGAGAGAGAGAGAGAGAGACAGGTCATGTAGGGAGAGAGAGAGAGAGAGACAGGTCATGTAGGGGGGGAGAGAGAGAGAGACAGGTCATGTAGGGGAGAGAGGGAGAGACAGGTCATGTAGGGGAGAGAGAGAGACAGGTCATGTAGGGGGAGAGAGAGAGAGAGAGGGTCATGTAGGGGAGAGAGAGAGAGAGAGAGAGAGACAGGTCATGTAGGGGGAGAGAGAGAGAGAGAGAGAGAGACAGGTCATGTAGGGGGAGAGAGAGAGAGAGAGAGAGACAGGTCATGTAGGGAGAGAGAGAGAGAGAGAGACAGGTCATATGGGGGGGAGAGAGAGTCAGAGGGAGAGAGAGAGAGAGGTCATGTAGGGGGGAGAGAGAGAGAGAGACAGGTCATGTAGGGGGGAGAGAGAGACAGGTCAGAGGGGGAGAGAGAGAGAAACAGGTCATGTAGGGGGGAGGAGAGAGAAACAGGTCATGTAGGAGGAGAGAGAGAGACAGGTCATGTAGGGGAGAGAGGAGAGAGAGAGACAGGTCATGTAGGGGGAGAGAGAGAGAGAGAGAGACAGGTCATGTAGGGGGGAGAGAGAGAGAGAGAGACAGGTCATGTAGGGGAGAGAGGAGAGAGAGAGAGACAGGTCATGTAGGGGGAGAGAGAGAGAGAGAGACAGGTCATGTAGGGGGAGAGAGATGAGAGGTCATGAGAGAGGGAGACAGGTCATGTAGGGGAGAGAGAGAGAGAGACAGGTCATATAGGGGGAGAGGGAGAGACAGGTCATGTAGAGAGGAGAGAGAGAGAGACAGGTCATGTAGGGGGAGAGAGAGAGAGACAGGTCATGTAGGGGAGAGAGAGAGAGAGAGACAGGTCATGTAGGGGGGGAGAGAGAGAGAGAGAGACAGGTCATGTAGGGGAGAGAGAGAGAGAGAGAGAGAGACAGGTCATGTAGGGGGGAGAGAGAGAGAGACAGGTCATGTAGGGGGGGAGAGAGAGAGAGAGAGACAGGTCATGTAGGGGAGAGAGAGAGAGAGAGAGACAGGTCATGTAAGGGGAGAGAGAGAGAGAGAGACAGGTCATGTAGGGGGAGAGGGAAACAGACAGGTCATGTAGGGGGAGAGAGAGAGAGAGAGACAGGTCATGTAGGGGGAGAGAGAGAGACAGGTCATGTAGGGGAGAGGGAAACAGACAGGTCATGTAGGGGGAGAGGGAAACAGACAGGTCATGTAGGGGGAGAGAGAAACAGGTCATGTAGGGAGGGAGAGAGAGAGAGAGAGAGAGACAGGTCATGTAGGGGGAGAGAGAGAGAGAGATCATAGGGGGGAGAGAGAGAGAGAGACAGGTCATGTAGGGGGAGAGAGAGAGAGAGAGAGAGCAAGAGAGACAGGTCATGTAGGGGAGGAGAGAGAGAGAGAGAGAGAGAGACAGGTCATGTAGGGGGAGAGAGAGAGACAGGTCATGTAGAGAAACAGGGAGGAGAGAGAGAGACAGACAGGTCATGTAGGGGAGAGAGAGAGAGACAGGTCATGTAGGGGGAGAGAGAGAGAGACAGGTCATGTAGGGGGGAGAGAGAGAGACAGGTCATGTAGGGGAGAGAGAGAGAGACAGGTCATGTAGGGGAGAGAGAGAGAGAGAGAGACAGGTCATGTAGGGGGAGAGAAACAGTCAGAGAGAGAGAGAGACAGGTCATGTAGGGGAGAGAGAGAGAGAGAGAGACAGGTCATGTAGGGGGAGAGAGAGGGAGAGAGACAGGTCATGTAGGGGGAGAGAGAGAGAGAGAGACAGGAGAGACAGGTCATGTAGGGGGGGAGAGAGAGAGAGAGAGAGAGACAGGTCATGTAGGGGAGAGAGAGAGAGAGAGAGAGAGAGAGACAGGTCATGTAGGGGGGGAGAGAGAGAGAGAGAGAGACAGGTCATGTAGGGGGAGAGAGAGAGAGAGAGAGAGACACCGGTCATGTAGGGGAGAGAGAGAGAGAGAGAGAGAGAGACCGGTTTTGTAGGGGGAGAGAGAGAGAGAGAGCGAGACCGGTTTTGTAGGGGGAGAGAGAGAGAGAGACCGGTCTTGTAGGGGGAGAGAGAGAGAGAGACCGGTCTTGTAGGGGGGAGAGAGAGAGAGACCGGTCTTGTAGGGGGGAGAGAGAGAGAGACCGGTCTTGTAGGGGGGGAGAGAGAGAGAGACCGGTCTTGTAGGGGGGGGAGAGAGAGAGACCGGTCTTGTAGGGGGAGAGAGAGAGAGACCGGTCATGTAGGGGGGAGAGAGAGAGACCGGTCATGTAGGGGGGGAGAGAGAGAGACCGGTCATGTAGGGGGGGGAGAGAGAGAGACCGGTCATGTAGGGGGAGAGAGAGAGAGACCGGTCATGTAGGGGGGAGAGAGAGAGACCGGTCATGTAGGGGGGAGAGAGAGAGACCGGTCATGTAGGGGGAGAGAGAGAGACAGGTCATGAGGAGGGAGAGAGAGAGAGAGCGAGAGAGAGCGAGAGAGGTCATGTAGGGGGGGAGAGAGAGAGAGAGACAGGTCATGTAGGGGGAGAGAGACAGAGAGACAGGTCATGTAGGGGGAGAGAGAGAGAGACAGGTCATGTAGGGGAGAGAGAGAGAGAGAGACAGGTCATGTAGGGGAGAGAGAGAGAGAGACAGGTCATGTAGGGGGAGAGAGCGAGAGAGACAGGTCATGTAGGGGGAGAGAGCGAGAGAGACAGGTCATGTAGGGGGAGAGAGCGAGAGAGACAGGTCATGTAGGGGGAGAGAGAGAGAGACAGGTCATGTAGAGGAGAGAGAGAAACAGGTTATGTAGAGGAGAGAGAGAAACAGGTCATGTAGAGGAGAGAGAGAAACAGGTTATGTAGAGGGGAGAGAGAAACAGTTCATGTAGGGGGGAGAGAGAAACACAGATCATGTAGGAGAGAGAGAGGTCATGTTAGGGAGAGAGACAGAGAGAGAGAGTTTCTGGCTATAGACTGTCTTTCATACCATGTCATGTGTCTTCTCAGTCATGTTGAGACTGGTCTACGACCATTGCTTTAATGTATTGTTGTTCTCATTAATATTGTTGTTGTTAATGGTAATCTCATGTCCACTACTACAATTATTATTGCTGTTGGTCCGACCATTTATTTATATAAAAATATATATATATTATTTTCTATATGTATACTTAGACAATGTAAGTAATAATGAACTTGCCATGTCAATAAAGTCAATTGAATTGAATTGAGAGAGACGGGTCACGTGGGGGGGAGAGAGAGAGAGAGAGACGGGTTACGAGGGGGGGGAGAGAGAGAGAGAGACGGGTTATGTAGGGGGAGAGAGAGAGACAGGGGTTATGTAGGAGAGAGAGAGACAGGGGTTATGTAGGGGGCAGAGAGAGAGAGACAGGTCATGTAGGGGGAGAGAGAGAGAGACAGGTCATGTAGGGGGAGAGGGAAACAGGTCATGTAGGGGGAGAGAGAGAGAGAGACAGGTTATGTAGGGGGGAGAGAGAGAGACAGGTTATGTAGGGGGGAGAGAGAGAGACAGGTTATGTAGGGGAGAGAGAGAGAGAGACAGGTTATGTAGGGGGAGAGAGAGAGACAGGTTATGTAGGGGGAGAGAGAGAGACAGGTTATGTAGGGGGAGAGAGAGAGACGGGGGTTATGTAGGGGGAGAGAGAGAGACGGGTTATGTAGGGGGAGAGAGAGAGAGACAGGTTATGTAGGGGAGAGAGAGAGAGACAGGTTATGTAGGGGGCAGAGAGAGAGAGACAGGTTATGTAGGGGGCAGAGAGAGAGAGACAGGTCATGTAGGGGGGGAGAGAGAGAGACAGGTCATGTAGGGGGAGAGAGAGAGAGACAGGTCATGTAGGGGGAGAGGGAAACAGGTCATGTAGGGGGAGAGAGAGAGAGACAGGTTATGTAGGGGGAGAGAGAGAGACAGGTTATGTAGGGGAGAGAGAGAGAGAGACAGGTCATGTAGGGGAGAGGGAAACAGACAGGTCATGTAGGGGGAGAGGGAAACAGGTCATGTAGGGGAGAGAGAGACAGGTTATGTAGGGGGAGAGAGAGAGAGACAGGTTATGTAGGGGGAGAGAGAGAGACAGGTTATGTAGGGGAGAGAGAGAGAGACAGGTCATGTAGGGGGAGAGGGAAACAGACAGGTCATGTAGGGGGAGAGGGAAACAGGTCATGTAGGGGAGAGAGAGACAGGTTATGTAGGGGAGAGAGAGAGAGAGAGAGACCGGTTATGTAGGGGGAGAGAGAGAGACCGGTTATGTAGGGGGAGAGAGAGAGAGACCGGTTATGTAGGGGGGGGAGAGAGAGAGAGAGAGACCGGTTATGTAGGGGGGGAGAGAGAGAGAGAGAGAGACCGGTTATGTAGGGGGGAGAGAGAGAGAGAGAGAGAGAGAGAGACCGGTTATGTAGGGGGAGAGAGAGAGAGAGACCGGTTATGTAGGGGGAGAGAGAGAGACCGGTTACCCACCACCCCGCACACTCAGAACCCACCACCCCGCACACTCAGAACCCACCACGCGCACTCACCCTGTCAGGGGCTTTATAGCCGTATCTGTAGCTAGACTTCTAATCTTAACGATCCTTCTCGCTCGATCCCCCTCTCAGTCTTTCTCCATCTCTCACTGTCTTCAAGGCTGGGGCTGCTTCTCTCTCTCCATCGCTCTCTCTCCTTCTCTCTTTCTATGCATCTCTCTCGCTCCCTCTCTCCGTGTAAAAGCATGTCGAGCGGTGCAATTAGCAACACACACTCCATTAATAACGCTTAATACACGTGGCAGAAAGACTGAACGCAACATTAACTCCTCTGACTTTATGCCGCTGTTTTATTCCCTTCTTCATTGGGCCTGATGGAGCGAAGCTGCCCTGCGCCGCCACACCCAAGTCACATGGCGAAGGATAGATGAAAGGAGATAGATAGAGAGAGAGAGAGAGAGAGAGAGAGCGAAACGGCAAGGGCCATTTCGAGAGAGATCGAGGGAGAAAGAGATGAACAGAGTGAGAGATGAGAGATGGAGAGAGCTAGACGGAAGAGGAACAACAGGGCTCTTAAAATTGTCTTTTTCATGGTACATAGTAAAACGGTGGTTAATGTGTTGTAGCGCAAAGCGATGCGGTTTATGAATGACACACTGTCGTTTCTGAAGACTAGAGGCCATGCAGTACAAAGACATAGCACAGCTTTAGTGTGAGAACTCAGAGCAACGCTACTGGAGAATCACTGGTAAAACCCCTAGTGACTGGTTGATAACAGTGTGGATTAACATTTTGTCCACTATCTCCCTGGCCGTGTCTACTATCACAGAAACGTCAAGCAAGCATTTTATTAGGTGACTTTACGGCCTGTACCAAATCAAATCTAATTTTATTGGTCGCATACACATATTTAGCAGATGTTATTGGGGATGTAGAGAAATGCTTGTGTTCCTAGCTCCAACACCACTACTAACCTTGTTGTAGTCGACAAGCAGCTTCTTCAGGTTCTTCTAACAGTGTGTTTTCCACCACTACTAACCTTGTTGTAGTCGACGTGCAGTTTCTCCTGCTCACTCTCCAGCTTGTCTTTCAGGTTCTTCTGTTCAGAGATATTGTCCTGGATCTGAATCATCCTCATGTTCCTCTCTGCATAGCAATAAGGACACCAATCAATAAACCACCATCACAATCTACACACATCAATAGGACCGATCCCAATCTATCTCCATCTATACACGGGAAAAGGCAGACGAGAAACACGGTGTGCCAATCTGATGGGCGATAGCTGGGGGATGTTGTTCTGATGGGCGATAGCTGGGGGATGAGGTTCTGATGGGCGATAGCTGGGGGATGAGGTTCTGATGGGCGATAGCTGGGGGATGTGGTTCTGATGGGCGATAGCTGGGGGTGGGGGATGCTGTCTGATGAGAGATAGCTGGAGGTGGGGGGTGTTCTGATGGGAGATAGCTGGGGATGTTGTTCTGATGATGGGCGATAGCTGGGGATGCTGTTCTGATGGGAGATAGCTGGGGAATGCTGTTCTGATGGGAGATAGCTGGGGAGTGGGGAATGTTGTTCTGATGGGCGATAGCTGGGGAGTGGGGCATGTTCTTCTGATGGGAGATAGCTGGGGTGGGGGATGTTCTTCTGATGGGAGATAGCTGGGGATGTTCTTCTGATGGGCGATAGCTGGGGATGTTCTTCTGATGGGATAGCTGGGGATGTTCTTCTGATAGCTGGGGATGTTCTTCTGATGGGCGATAGCTGGGGGATGTTGTTCAGATGGGCGATAGCTGGGGGATGTTGTTCAGATGGGCGATAGCTGGGGGATGAGGTTCTGATGGGCGATAGCTGGGGGATGAGGTTCTGATGGGCGATAGCTGGGGGATGTGGTTCTGATGGGCGATAGCTGGGGATGTGGTTCTGATGGGCGATAGCTGGGGGATGTGGTTCTGATGGGCGATAGCTGGGGGATGTGGTTCTGATGGGCGATAGCTGGGGGATGTGGTTCTGATGGGAGATAGCTGGGGGATGTGGTTCTGATGGTAGATAGCTGGGGGATGTGGTTCTGATGGTAGATAGCTGGGGGATGTGGTTCTGATGGTAGATAGCTGGGGACGTGGTTCTGATGGTAGATAGCTGGGGGACGTGGTTCTGATGGTAGATAGCTGGGGGACGTGGTTCTGATGGGCGATAGCTGGAGAGTGGGGAATGTTGTTCTGATGGGCGATAGCTGGGGGTGTGGTTCTGATGGGAGATAGCTGGGGGTGTGGTTCTGATGGGAGATAGCTGGGGGATGTTGTTGGTTCTGATGGGAGATAGCTGGGGGATGTTGTTGGTTCTGATGGGCGATAGCTGGGGGATGTGGTTCTGATGGGCGATAGCTGGGGGATGTGGTTCTGATGGGCGATAGCTGGGGGATGTGGTTCTGATGGGCGATAGCTGGGGGATGTGGTTCTGATGGGCGATAGCTGGGGGATGTGGTTCTGATGGGCGATAGCTGGGGGATGTGGTTCTGATGGGCGATAGCTGGGGGATGTGGTTCTGATGGGCGATAGCTGGGGGATGTGGTTCTGATGGGCGATAGCTGGGGGATGTGGTTCTGATGGTAGATAGCTGGGGGATGTGGTTCTGATGGTAGATAGCTGGGGGATGTGGTTCTGATGGTAGATAGCTGGGGGATGTGGTTCTGATGGTAGATAGCTGGGGGATGTGGTTCTGATGGTAGATAGCTGGGGGATGTGGTTCTGATGTGAGATAGCTGGGGGACGTTGTTCTGATGGGCGATAGCTGGGGGACGTTGTTCTGATGGGCGATAGCTGGAGAGTGGGGAATGTTGTTCTGATGGGCGATAGCTGGGGGTGTGGTTCTGATGGGAGATAGCTGGGGGATGTGGTTCTGATGTGAGATAGCTGGGGATGTTGTTCTGATGTGAGATAGCTGGGGATGTTGTTCTGATGTGAGATAGCTGGGGGATGTTGTTCTAATGTCAGATAGCTGGGGGATGTTGTTCTGATGTGAGATAGCTGGGGATGTTGTTCTGATGTGAGATAGCTGGGGATGTTGTTCTGATGTGAGATAGCTGGGGGCTGTTGTTCTGATGTGAGATAGCTGGGGATGTTATTCTGATGTGAGATAGCTGGGGATGTTGTTCTGATGTGAGATAGCTGGGGATGTTGTTCTGATGGGAGATAGCTGGGGGACGTTGTTCTGATGGGCGATAGCTGGGGAGTGGGGAATGTTGTTCTGATGGGCGATAGCTGGGGAGTGGAGAATGTTGTTCTGATGGGAGAAAGCTGGGGGATGTTGTTCTGATGGGAGATAGCTGGGGGATGTTGTTCTGATGTGAGATAGCTGGGGGATGTTGTTCTGATGTGAGATAGCTGGGGATGTTGTTCTGATGTGAGATAGCTGGGGATGTTGTTCTGATGTGAGATAGCTGGGGGATGTTGTTCTGATGTGAGATAGCTGGGGATGTTATTCTGATGTGAGATAGCTGGGGATGTTGTTCTGATGTGAGATAGCTGGGGATGTTGTTCTGATGGGAGATAGCTGGGGGACGTTGTTCTGATGGGCGATAGCTGGGGAGTGGGGAATGTTGTTCTGATGGGCGATAGCTGGGGAGTGGAGAATGTTGTTCTGATGGGAGAAAGCTGGGGGATGTTGTTCTGATGGGAGATAGCTGGGGGATGTTGTTCTGATGGGAGATAGCTGGGGGATGTTGTTCTGATGGGAGATAGCTGGGGGATGTTGTTCTGATGGGAGATAGCTGGGGATGTTGTTCTGATGGGAGATAGCTGGGGGTGGGGGATGCTGTCTGATGAGAGATAGCTGGAGGTGGGGGGGGTGATCTGATGGGAGATAGCTGGGGGATGTTGTTCTTATGGGCGATAGCTGGGGGATGCTGTTCTGATGGGAGAGAGCTGGGGAGTGGGGAATGTTGTTCTGATGGGCGATAGCTGGGGAGTGGGGCATGTTGTTCTGATGGGAGATAGCTGGGGGTGGGGGATGTTCTTCTGATGGGAGATAGCTGGGGGATGTTCTTCTGATGGGAGATGTTCTTCTGATGGGAGATAGCTGGGGATGTTCTTCTGATGGGCGATAGCTGGGGGATGTGGTTCTGATGTGAGATAGCTGGGGATGTTGTTCTGATGGGAGATAGCTGGGGGATGTTGTTCTGATGGGAGATAGCTGGGGGATGTTGTTCTGATGGGAGATAGCTGGGGGACGTTGTTCTGATGGGAGATAGCTGGGGAGTGGGGAATGTTGTTCTGATGGGCGATAGCTGGGGAGTGGGGAATGTTGTTCTGATGGGAGATAGCTGGGGATGTTGTTCTGATGGGAGATAGCTGGGGGTGGGGATGCTGTCTGATGAGAGATAGCTGGGGATGTTCTTCTGATGGGAGATGTTCTTCTGATGGGAGATAGCTGGGGGATGTTCTTCTGATGGGCGATAGCTGGGGATGTTCTTCTGATGGGCGATAGCTGGGGGATGTGGTTCTGATGGGCGATAGCTGGGGGATGTGGTTCTGATGGGCGATAGCTGGGGGATGTGGTTCTGATGGGCGATAGCTGGGGGATGTGGTTCTGATGGGCGATGTTGTTCTGATGGGAGATAGCTGGGGGATGTTGTTCTGATGGGAGATAGCTGGAGGTGGGGGTGTTGTTCTGATGGGCGATAGCTGGGGAGTGGGGGATGCTGTCTGATGGGAGATAGCTGGGGGTGGGGGATGTTGTTCAAGGTTATACACGTTTGAACGTACATGTATACGCACACTCGCAAACACACACACAAAAACGGTCGAGCAAACACATATCTGGCAACGGCATCATCATTCATTTTGGGGGTCTTTATCCAAGGCTACATGCTGAGAGCCTATAGAACTCTGGCACATCTGTCTTTATTCTGGAAGCATCTGTCTTTACTAACAACATTGACTAGAATAGTGTATTATGTTGGTAATGTAAGTCTATGTTTCCATTAGTCAGATGGTTTTTGTTTCCCTACTCACCCAGGTAATAGTTGACGAAGTCTGCAGTGAGGGCAGGCTGCTTGTGTTTCCTGCGTCCGTCCACACTTGCGCTGATGTCTGATGTGTCTACAGGGAAGATGTCCGTGCTGAAGAAGAAAAAATAGATTTGAACCGACAACCCTCTGCTTCCTGGTCCACCTTTCTGACCTCAAAGCCCCTCCCTGACAAGGGGAAAAAGTTGCAGCTCTCACGCATCCAGTTCAAAACAATATTTATATTGGATTTTTTTTGAGTGTGTGAATTCTATATTTGGGCTGCACCTCAATTCTTGGTTGCCTGAACACCAGCTTTTTCCTACAGACATTAACTCCTACCTGATGCCCATGAGCTCGGCCTTCCTCATGAGTTTCCTGATGGCGGAGGCGCTGGAGGTCAGGGGTCGTGGAAGCTTCTCCCGGGGGACCCAGGCCTGGGGCCGAGTGTTACGGGACAGCTCTGCCCTGGCCCGGTACTGCTGCAGCCGGGTGGTGATACGGGCCTGCCAGGGGTTCAACACAACACAAAGAAACACACACTTCATTATCTAATGACAGCCCGGCTGTGTCCCAAATGGCACCCTATCCTATATATGGGCCCTGGTCAAAAGTAGTGCTTTATATAGGGAATAGGATCCCATTTGGGACCCAGACATTACAATTTACAACCTCCCCAGGAGGTTGCTGTGTTTTCCAACTCACTTGTTAAAATAAAAAGTTGAAGACTGAATCTTGCATATAGAACAATTAACTATGAAGGAAACACTGACAAGCATTTCTATTCATGTTCAAAGACAACATTCTGCAGCCCTAACAGGGGCAAGCCAGTGTGAGTCTGAGCCAGTCTTGACCTCTCACCTGTGCCTCAGGGGCCAGCTGCTTCTCTTTGTCCTGTAGAGATGCCTTGCAGTAGGACTGGAGCGCCAGGTAGTTCTTCCTCTTCCACTTCCTGTCATAGCGGTCCGCATGCTGCTTACAATACGCAAAGAAGGGATCGGCTATGTCCTGTGGAAACAGACACACACATGTTCAAAACCTGATTGACCACAGGTGAACATCGCTTCTTGTGCACTGTGTATGGCATGTCTTTCAGCACTCTTCAGTCAAGAGATCTGTTTTCCTGTGTAAAATAGTCACTTACAGCGCAGTCGGACCCACTTGAATTTTTCCACATTTTGTTATGTTACAGCCTTATTCTAAAATCTATTAAATAGTTTTTTCCCACCCTCGTCAATCTACACATAATACCTCATAATTACTTTTTTTTTTTGTAAATGTATAATTCTTTAAAAAAAACTAAAATATCACAATTACATAAGTATTCAGGCCCTTTACTCAGTACTTTATTGAAGCACCTTTGGCAGTGATTACAACCTCAAGTCTTCTTGGGTATGACACTACAAGCTTAGCACACTTGTATTTGGAGAGTTTCTCCCATTCTTCACTGAAGATCCTATCAAGCTCTGTCAGGTTGGATAGGAAGCGTTGCTACACAGCTATTTTCAGGTCTTGCCAGAGATGTTCGATCGGTTTCAAGTCCGGGCTCTGACTGAGCCACTCAAGGACACTCAGAGACTTGTCCCGAAGCCAATCCTGTGTTGTCTTGGCTGTGTGCTTAGGGTCGTTGTCCTGTTGGAAGGTGAACCTTCGTCCCAGTCTGAGGTCCTGAGCGCTCTGGAGGAGGTTTTCATCAAGGATCTCTCTGTACTTTACTCTGTTCATCTTTCCCCGATCCCGACTAGTTTCCCAGTCTCTGCCGCTGAAAAACATCCCTACATCATGATGCTGCCTCCACCATGCTTCACCGTAGGGATGGTGCCAGTTTTCCTCCAGATGTGACGCTTGGCATTCAGGCCAAAGAGTTCAATCTTGGTTTCATCAGACCAGAGAATCTTGTTTCTCATGGTCTGAGAGTCCTTTAGGTGCCTTTTGACAAACTCCAAGTGGGCTGTCGTGCCTTTTAGTGAGGAGTGGCTTCCGTCTGGCCACTCTACCATAAAGGCCTGATTGGTGGAATGCTGCAGAGATGGTTGTCCTTCTGGAAGGTTCTCCCATCTCCACAGAGGAACTCTGGAACTCTGTCCGAGTGACCATTGGGTTCTAAGTCACCTCCCTGACCAAGGCCCTTCTCCCCCGATTGCTCAGTTTGGCTGGGTGGCCAGCTGGTGGTTGGTGGTTACAACCTTCTTCCATTTAAAAATGATGGAGACAACTGTGTTCAAGGGGACCTTCATTGCTGCAAATATTTTATGTTACCCTTCCCCAGATCGGCGTCTCGACACAATCCTTTCTCAGAGCTCTACGGACAATTGCTTCGACCTCATGGCTTGGTTTTTGCTCTGACATGCACTGTCAACTGTGGGACCCTACATAGACAGGTGTGTGCCCTTCCCATGTCCAATCAATTGAATTTACCACAGGTGGACTCCAATCAAGTTGTAGAAACCTCTCAAGGATGATCAATGGAAACAGGATGCACCTGAGCTCTTTTTCGAGTCTCATAGCAAAGGGTCTGAATACTTATGTAAATAAGGTATGTTTTTTGATTTTTAATACATTTGCAAACATTTCTAAAAGCCTGTTTTCTCTTTGTCATTATGGGGTATTGTGTGTAGATTGATGAGGATTTATTTTAATTGATCCATTTTAGAATAAGGCTGTAACGTAACAAAACGTGGAAAAGGGGAAGGGTTCGGAATACTTTCCGAATGGACTGTATGTAATTCAAAAGAATAATTGTATCATTGTTATGTGAGAAACATAACATCCATGTAGTGCTCTCAGAGTGATGAACTGTGCTCAATGCTGAAGTAGAGTGCATCTTATTCCTAGAACTGGGTTTAGTGATGGTGATTTTTCTCAGAAATGGTCTTCCAAATTCCAGGTAAGAAAAGAGCGAAGAACAATGAAAGCCTCTACTTCTTAATTATTTTCCATATCCACAACAACCATACAGCTCACCTACAAGGTCCTACGACCTTTTCTTTCCCCCTGCTCAGTCAGAGAGAAAAAAAACACTCAAACTCAACCGTTTTTCCCCCCAGACAGGCAGGCAGCCCCTGGCTCCCCTAGAATCGTTTAGGCTTAAGGTGTTTCGGCAGATTTTATCAGAGGCTTCACCTGTTGATAGGGGCCCTTTGCCACAGCTCAATGGATTAAATGGATAGCGGTGAGTAGGCACTTTCTGGGCCGGGTTTATCAGTACGCCGGCCGCCTTTGTGCCGCAGAAAGAAGTGACGCGAGGTGCATACATCAGCTGCACTGCAGACGGATCCTGAATACCAGCTATAACCAGATCCTTAGAGTGTCATCATTATACAGCCTTCCTTGTTTTATTACATACTCAATATAAGACTCTGCCTATAGCAGGAGGTTGATGAAGGAGCCAGGGCCAGTTTAAGAGACTGTTATAAAGGACTAGTCGTTTGTAAAATGAATACACTACTGCAGTGGTTCTTAACCTGGGTTCGATCGAACCCCAGGGGTTCGGTGAGTCAGTCTCAGGGGTTCGGCGGAGGTCAAGACACACATCCGACACATATGATTCGTGATGACACGCCCCGCTTGGCCATCATTGGCTGCAGGTGATCACGCTACATCGCTTGGCCTATCTGTGCTGCAGGGAATTTGGTGCGCTCAGTAGTCGACTTGTGACTGTCGTGATGGTACGTCTTGTGATTTCTTTCTTAATATTTTAATCCCTTCATACTTACTATGTCGAGCAAAAAAAGAAAGTGGTCGGACGAATATGTACAATATGGATTCATGTATAATGGAACGTGATGGGAGTCAGCGTCCTAACTGCATGATTTGCAATGCCAAGTTGAGCAATTCTAGTCTAGCACCTACAAAACTAAGAGAACACTTCCTTAAGCTGCATGGAGATGGAAAATACAAGAACACAACGCTCGCTGAATTCAAGGTGAAGAGAGCCAGATTCGATGAAAAGGCTACTCTGCCTGTTCTTGGCTTTGTACCCATCAACAAACTGATCCTCACAGCATCATAGGAAGTTGCTTACAAAGTTCAAAATTCAGCCTTCAACTCGATGAGACCACAGACGTTTCCAATCTAAGCCAGCTTGCTGTATTCGTGCGCTATGTGAAAGACGATGTGATAAAGGAAGATTTTTTTATTTTGTAAGCCTCTTACAACAACAACTAAGGCAGCCGATGTGAAGAAACTTGTGGATGACTTCTTGAAAGACAACAATCTTTCGTGGGATTTGGTTTCTACAGTTTGTTTGGACGGAGCTCCAGTCATGCTGGGAAGAAAGTCTGGTTTTGGTGCGCTAGTGAAAGCCGATGCACCACACATCATTGTTACGCATTGTATTCTGCACAGGCATGCGTTGGCAACAAAAACCTTGCCTCCAAAACTGGCAGAAGTATTAAAAATTGTAGTGGAATGCGTGAACTATGTGCGAACTAGTGCTCTGAGGCACCGCATCTTCAGTGCGCTGTGTAAAGAAATGGGCTCTGAATTCGAGGTACTTTGCTGTGCGTGTGGAATTAGCCCTGTTTTTGCAAGAGCACCAACATTGTCATGCAGAATGCTTCAAAAATTCTGAGTTCATTCTCATTTTAGCATACATGGCTGATATCTTCGCAGCTCTCAATCATCTCAATCAAAAGATGCAGGGTGGTGGAGTCAACATCATCGAAGCGGAGGAAAACCTGAAGGCTTTTTAAAAAAAGCTACCGTTATGGAAACGACGAACAGAGAACGATAACTTCGCAAACTTTCCCCTGCTGGACAAGTGTGTAAGTAAGATTGAAGATGTATCTGGAATCGGAGACATTTCTGTACCCGCGGAACTGAAGCAAGCAATTGCCACGCACTTAGATGAGCTTGCAAAGTCTCTCAACGGATACTTCCCTACAAGAGAGTCATATCCAGCATGGGTGAGACAGCCGTTCACGTTTAGTGTTGAGACAACAGATGTCAATGATGAATACCTCTATGAAATCATTGAAATTCAGCAGAGCCAGGTTCAACAGCAACTCTTCAGAACAACAACGCTTTCAACGTTTTGGTGTCAACAAATGGTAACGTACCCTGTTATTGCTGAGAAAGCTCTGGAGATTTTCATACCGTTTGTTACAACATATCTTTGCAAGCAATCCTTATCGAGGATGCTGGACATAAAAACGAAGAAAAGGAACAGACTTTGTTGCAAAAATGACATGAGAGTGACACTTGCCAAGGTGAAGCTGCGCATTTCTGAACTGATCTCTGAAAGGCAACAGCAGAAGTTATACTGATTTGCAGCAAATATTCATTGTTATGTTTTTGTGTGAAAATCATGTTTTGATGATTTTGTTCTTTGAACACAGTGATGTTGATGCACGGTTCATTTTGTGCACCAGTAAACTATGTTTTGAATTTGAAAAAAAATCATATTTTATTTTTCCAATTAAGAAGGGTTCGGTGAATGCGCATATGAAACTGGTGGGGTTCAGTACCTCCAACAAGGTTAAGAAACCCTGCATTACTGTCTTCTTATCGCAGGGAGTGACATGAATCCTGCACTAAGAACCCCCCCACGTTGTTCAAATGCATTTCAGGGACTGTGAATGAGCTGTGCAAAGCTGTCAAAGGGTGGCTAATTTGAAGAATCTCAAATATATTTAGATTTGTTTAACACTTTTTTGGTTACTACATGATTCCATATGTGTTTTCTCATTGTTCTAATGTCCTCACTATTATAAATAGTAAAAATAAAGAGAAACCCTGGAACGAGTAGCTCTGTCCAAACTTTTGACTTGTACTGTACACAGGGTCACATGATTCATGTCCGGTCTTCTCTCACCTCCTCCGCAGCAGCCTCTGAGAGAAGCCCCTCCCTCTGAGCACAGGTCACATGGAAGTAGGATCGGCACATGCCAGCATCACAGCTGATACACACGCCTGTCCGGGCGAACCGGGCGTCCTCGCAGAAACTGCACTCCTAGACAAAAGAGAAAGCAAAAACATAGGTCAGAAACACCACTTATGAACAAAAGGTAAAAAGAAAATGGAGATATCAGAAACTGCAGTCAGGGACAAAGGAAAACCTAGAGGTTCAGAAACTACAACATTGACTTTGCTCAGTTCTGCCAAAGGGACAAAGTGACCACTTGGAGAAACTTGCATATGCTTTAATTATTCATTTTTATGATAATACACATTTTTCAGCAGCAATTTCTTTTCAGAGTGAAATGGCACTGGATCATATTTCTAAAAGTCACTCACTTCAATAAAGTGTATTCTATTGGCTTAGTGACCCTCAACAGGGTTTCCAGCTAGAATGAATGTCAGAGTGACTGTACGCTGATGGATCACTATGTTAAAGTTGGATGTAAAGTGTTGGACGGTAACCAACCACACGAGTCACTTTATTACTGTCTTAATGTGCTGCTCCTCATAAACCGGACTTATTCATCAACAGACAACGGGAAACCAAAATTCTAAAACACCTTCCTCAGTCTTCCACTCTGACAAAGCATGTTTGAAGTAATACGGATTGATTTTGTGTCATACAATTTACACTGTTTAACAGAATATTTCGATCGCCATCATCTTTATTCTAGAAAACATTTCCTTTGTACTTGCCTTGGCCCCATACTTGGAGTAGTTCATCTCTGTGAGAGTCACTGGTCGTAGTTTATCAATGTCCCCAAACGCTACTCCAGGGACGTAGAGCGCACAAACCACATGGACCCATCTAGAAAATACACATGAAAAAAGAACAAAGATGCTTCAAATAGCCCCATTGCTGATGTATGTGCCTACTTAACCAATGAAAGCAAAGACCATTATACACATTGAGAGTATACTAAACAGAGACTGGGTAGTCCACGTGAAGTAAACACAAGCTTTCTAATGGTCACAATTAAAGTGTTTGAACAGGATCTTAAACGCGTACAAATTTGTAACATTGTAAGAATTGGAATGGCAGGATTTGTTGTTGATGCAGGATGTAACATATAATACAAAATTGATGACGTTGTACACAATGCACAATTTTCGAGGACCCGTTTTGGCTCGTGAGTGCTACTTTCAAAGCTACTGCCTGAAATTATACAAAACCTTTATAATGCATCTTTAAAGAGAAGATTGGCCCATTTTGAATGTTATCTTATATTTGTGCATCTCTGAGCGATTTTCTATCTATTCCCTGGGTCATTTCATGTGTATCTGAGCGATTGCCTTCAGAAATTCTGCCGGTATGATATAGCATTGTGATAAAGTCTCTCTCACTACACTGGACGTTAATAGGAATATGACTTTTAGATTCATACAGGTCAGATTTCAATACTGGTCAATGTCATAACGCGGGAAGTTGTCTTCTCTCAAATTAGTCATTGATCATATTTTTGTGATATTCCTACCTCAAGAAATGTGTAATTTAAAAGAGGGTCTAACACATTTCTCCTATTTCTCTGCCTCATCGGTCCAGGGTGTATTGCATGGTGTCGTTGTGAATGTCAGACTCCACTCTGTGAGGCACATCGATCTGCAGGATGAACATGGTGAGATTGTAGACTCCCAAATTGATAGTGCAGTTTGTTCAGGCAATTTTACAGCCAACTAGCTTCTTCACATGCTGATATTGACTTTGGTATTATTTTGTGTAGCTACGTTTGCTAGCTAGCTAGCCAGCCAGCCAGCCCATAGAGAGATCATTGCATTGTGGATGTTGTAGTTGACTTGAGCTTGCAACAGATTTCCACAACAATGTTCACGTTGCTAACAACCTTATAATATCGACAAAATGAAATAGTTGTTAACAAAAAAATACTGTTCTCACATATTAGAGTTATGTAACTATGTAAATAATAGGAATGAGTGCTTTTGGGGGGATTTTTCCTTTAAGTTATATTAGTAAATTTATGCTGACAAAGCTCTATTAAATTAGGCACTGCAAAAGCGTAAAATGTAAACAACGCAAAATCAGAAAACTTCACTCAGATAATTAACTGAAATGAATCACTTATACACTTAAAAACTTGGAAATCTTCAGTAGTTGATTTCAGCGGCCAAAGCCACACTCTCTGACTGAGCATCCGCTTGGTGTGACACAAATTCAAATGCAGACTTTGGGGAAGAGAATCCGAAGTCCAATATAAAGATATCCATCTCCACAGTTTAATTTGCTGTGTTTTTCATGCTCTAGTGAAGTAGTAAATTCGGGTGCAGGCTGGCTGAGGAGCACCATCAGCGATAGCGTGGCTGGAGTCTCCACGCTTCACATAACACTCACTCTCTCTCTCTCTCTCTCTCTCTCTCTCTCTCTCTCTCTCTCTCTCTCTCTCTCTCTCTCTCTCTCTCTCTCTCTCTCTCTCTCTCTCTCTCTCTCACTGTCTCTCCTCTCTTTTTCTCTCCCCCCCATCTTCTTCTCCTTCTCTCACTTGCTTTCTTTCTCCTCTCTCTATTCCTACCCTTCTCTCTTTCTCTCCCTCACTTTCTCTCTCCCTTCTCCATCTTCTATACTTCTCCAACGCTGAATGTAGGCATGGAGAGAGGCTTGTCTACAGTAAATGTAGAAATAAATGTTAAATAGTTGATTTCCTATAGTGTAGGTAATTCCTATTGTGTTGATTGCAATTCCTACAGTGCACCTTACTGATCCAATGTAATGCTCCGAAACAGGCTAATTAAATCATGTGAAAAATCATTAAAAATCAGTGTGTCGAATCATGACTAGAGGTCAACCGATTATGATTTTTCAACGCCGATGCCGATTATTGGAGGACCAAAAAAGCCGATGCCGATTAATCGGACGATTTTTTTTAACGCTTATTTGTAATAATGACAATTACAACTATATAATAATTGTCATTATTACAAATAAAAATATAAAAAAATCGTCCGATTAATCGGTATCGGCTTTTTTTTTTTTTTAGTTTTCATTCAGTATAATTTCAACAATACTGAATGAAAACTTATTTTTACTTAATATAATAGATCAATAAAACAATTTAGCCTCAAGTAAATAATGAAACATGTTCAATTTGGTTTAAATAATGCAAAAACAAAGTGTTGGAGAAGAAAGTAAAAGTGCAATATGTGCCATGTAAGAAAGCTAACGTTTAAGTTCCTTGCTCAGAAAATGAGAACATATGAAAGCTGGTGGTTCCTTTTAACATGAGTCTTCAATATTCCCAGGTAAGAAGTTTTAGGTTGTAGTTATTATAGGAATTATAGGACTATTTCCCTCTATACCATTTGCATTTCATTAACCTTTGACTATTGGATGTTCTTATAGACATTTTAGTATTGCCAGTGTAACAGTAAAGCTTCCGTCCCTCTCCTCGCTCCTCCCTGGGCTCGAACCAGCAACACAACGACAGCCACCATCGAAGCAGCATAACCCATGCAGAGCAAGGGGAACAACTACTAGAAGGCTCAGAGCGAGTGACGTTTGAAACGCTATTAGCGCGCGCTCACTAGCTAGCCATTTCACTTCGGTTACACCAGCCTCATCTCAGAAGTTAATAGGCTTGAAGTCATAAACAGCACAATGCTTGATGCACAACGAAGAGCTGCTGGCAAAACGCATGAAAGTGCTGTTTGAATGAATGTTTACGCGCCTGCTTCTGCCTACCACCGCTCAGTCAGATACTTAGATACTTGTATGCTCAGTCAGATTATATGCAACGCAGGATATGCTAGATAATATCTAGTTATATCATCAACCATGTGTAGTTAACTAGTGATTATGATTGATTGTTTTTTATAAAGATAAGTTTAATGCTAGCTAGCAACTTACCTTGGCTTACTGCATTCGCATAACAGGCAGTCTCCTTGTAGAGTGCAACGAGAGACAGGCAGGACGTTATTGCGTTGGACTAGTTAACTGTACGGTTGCAAGATTGAATCCCCCGAGCTGACAAGGTGAAAATCTGTCGTTCTGCCCCTGACCAAGGCAGTTAACCCACCGTTCCTAGGCCATCATTGAAAATAAGAATGTGTTCTTATATATAATATATATATATAATATATATTTTTTTTAAACAAATCGGCGCCCAAAAATACCGATTTCCGATTGTTATGAAAACTTGAAATTGGCCCTAATTATTCGGGCCATTCCGATTAAACGGTCAACCTATAATCATGACCCACCTCCCAGCGTCAGTCTCTTTGAAGATCCCGTCCTGATTGGGGCAGAGCTCACAGCTGGGTGTGACTCCGTTCTTGCAAGCATCGCAGAACCACGGTTCCGTGGAGTTCTCAGAGGCGGAACTCATGATGGAGTCACTCTCCCCGTCCACTCCATAGCAACCTGGAACACATGTAGAATGTCTGTCAATTACATCCATAACGCGGACCGGTAGCTAATACTGGCTAACATATTCCATTAGGTTTTACATTTGCTGTGAACACTGTGTCGATAGCTAGTATCTAACAGTTCCAACTTTACAGATTTGAATCTATTCTATCGTGTAATAGCTCTGACCATCAGAGTAAGGGTTGCAGAATCCATTACCAGTTGGTGGATCCTCTTAAAAAGGTGCAAAAGGCTGTGTTACACCTAGGACTGAGAAGACCAGAGAACAGTGCCCTGACAAGCACACAACATGGTGTCAACTTGCTGTTTGCTAGTTTCCCCTCAAACCTCCAGAAAGATTTAGATTTTCTCTTTCTTTTGCTCCAGCTTTCTAATGGGCAACATTTGATCATATTATCGAGACCTAAGACTAGAGAAGAGAGAGAAGCCACACGCCACAAGCAAAGCATGTTAATGTTGTATTCTTAATTTTCCAGGGTTGCCAAAACAATTATTTTCGTTGATGCGGTTTCTATGGCTGCTATTACACTGGCCGAACGTGATCCGCACTACCAATGAGGGCAGCAATCAGCCGCTCTGCCTTCCATTGGAGAGATAACACACTGGCTCCTAATTCAGTCAAACAGCCTCCAGGCTCTCTGAGCTATGGGAGAGACTCACAAATCAAAGGTTCAATGTTGTACATACTCTGTATGCTCGTCACTCTGGACCACACTGGGGAATCAGTCCAGTCTGAAGACCCACTGGCGGCAAACATCCAGAAGCCACACCAGACGGCAATGTTTATTCAGTTGTGTGTATGTTTTTTTTCTTTCTCTCAGTGCGTAGATGTCCTCTATAGGTGCTCTCTGATTGTGTCCATTTGTTCTGCATCACAGGGAATAGACAGGCTAGAGTGGATTGAAAGTGATGTTCGTCAGTGTAGAAAATAGGGGGGGTTATATAGTGTACTGTTGTATCCTGCAGGTTTATTTACGACCAGGTAATTGGCTTCAAGCTGAGAGGAAGTCCAAGTCAGAATGACATTAATCAAGTCAGGATTACATCATTCAAGCACTGATTATTTCAATAGGGCAATTAGTACACAGCTGGAGCTTCACCCTGACCTCCAAACCACGATCTCTGCCTCACATTTAACTACAACAAGAAAACAAAAACCATTTCCTTCCATCTCGATGCTTCCCCCCGCAGTATGTGTGTCAGGACAAGAGGTTAAGTCCCCAGGTGCTCCAATATAGCTCAAGGTTTATTTTCTTAAAGAAAATATATTTCTGAAAATACTGCTGGCAACAGTTGTCCTTAATAGTGATTGGTGCTTTTAATCAAAGAAACCGGGTTGTGAACGATCACCACGCTGGTTTTACCGACTTGCGGCTGAACCGTCGCCACAAATCTCCGATGTTCCTTTTGAACCGAGATACAAAGCTGGAAGCACTAAGCCATGGGGTGCTGGCTAATGTGAGCTAAGCTGACCAAAAGTGATGACTACGGGATAGCTTTATAATCCTCCAAGTGAAGATTATCCTTGTCAGAAATGACGAGCTTGGCAGTTAAAGAGGGTATAGGGGGCAGGGGTAGTGTATAGTGTCTACTAAATCAAGATGTACTTTTAACTGTATCAAGATTTAACAGTGAAAGAAAGGTCTATTTGGGTATATGGTGTTAACATATACAGGTGTGAATATGAGTGTGTGTGTGTGTGTGGTTCTGAATCTCCATCTGTTCTAATATGAAGATGAGGGAGGAAGTATTGGACTATCTCTCTTCTTCCCAGGATCAAAGGAGAAGTAATGGGCACACCTCATATTGGTGAGAGAGCAATCAGTTATTTTGACAGTGCATAGATGGGTTCCCATTTTCATGTTGGCAGCGATGTCACACTAATCATCTCTGTATGGTTCTCAACACACCCAACATAATGTCCATCTCTGCCTCCTTCTGAGAGTGAGGTGGAGAGAGTACACACAAACACACCTGTCAGAGCAGCGCCATTAAAGGGGAATTCAGTTCATTATTATCTATGCTGCTCCAGTGCTACCTGTTCCATCATTACATCCATCATTACATCCCATTTAGATTTCAAATGCAAATGAATTCAGATGGAAGTGGAACAAATCAATATTCCTCATGTCTATTACGGAATACACAAATATCTCAAGTCCAACAGTCAATATTTTGAGAAAAGTACATAACCGCGGTGTTCTCTTCCTACATGCAGTTCAGTTTTAATCAATTCAATAAACCATTAGGCAAGGTAAAAACAGGTTTGAAATATATACGCTTTTTGTGATTTAACTCATGTGGTTTTACTCACATTTACTCTAATCTCTATCTCCAGTTGAATCTATTCATCTCACTCTGTGGCTGCCTATCAAAATATTTATTTTTCTCCCACCGAAAAAATAAAAAACCAGCATGTTCAAGATGGATGCTCTTAGATTCAATTTTTTCATGAATGGTAACACTTTCCATTCCAAGATTAAGTGGACCTATTCAAAAGCACTCATATAAGCAGAGCCGGTGTGCAAAATGGGGCATCAGAGACAACACACACAACTCTGATCTCACTGAATAACACCAATTACACATGATGTAATTGATGGTTTTATGACAGATGTGTGTGTGAGTGTTTTCAGAAGGATGGTTTTCAGATCTTCCTTCAAATTCCATAATAAGATGGAGAGTGATCTCTCAAAACATGACATTATTCTGCTCCTTTTAAAAAACAATGCAATCATTCCTGTGGCCAGTAAACCATAGAGTAAATCAGTTACTCGTTATAAGGGGGAGAAAAACCACACGGCTACTACGGATTGATAGCGTTTTCATTTTGCATTTCAATTAGATTTGCTAAACCTGTTTTGAAAGGAAGACTGAGACAGAGAAGGAGAGGGGAAATTAAATAATAAGTATAATTCAATGTTCTCATCTGACAAAGGCCTGATAATGGATTACAAGGCCATTTCTAAAATGAAAACTAACTGTCAATAAGCAGCTTCACAATGCCTTGCTTTCCTCTGTGGGTGCTGGGGTCCCATTCATTCATTCACCTGTACTTCTCCTCCTCTAGGATTGAATTCATTTGAAGACACTGAAGACATTTACTATGCATTTGAGAGTGGTTAGAAAAATATTCTCCAGCATCATCATAGATAATCAAGTGGCGGGGCTGTTGTTGGGTTCTTTTTTTTTTATTAAGGCGTGGGCCTTTAAATGCATTTCAGGGGCTTCGGGGGCTGCCCTTGTGGCATTAGTGTTTCTGCAGTTAGTTGAAACAGCATGAGGGAAAACATGGTTTTTAACCTTGAGCTGAGCAAGGCCCTTAATTACCCTGGTGTAGAACAGGACAATATGGAGGCCATATGTCTGCCAAGCACGGAGCACTTTATGAACCTCATCTAAAGCTGCTATCGCCTTACCAAGGCTGTCTTCAAATGGAACTACTAAGAGGACTGCGTGACAGAGGAACGACAAGAGCAGGTATTGACAAATGACTATGCATAGGCTACTAGGCCTACACTTCAAACAGTACAAAGGCTAGACTCTACAGTTATGCAACGGACTAAACTATGTCATATGAAATGGACAACCGGTTGAACATAATGCTCAATATAAGGAATGAGGTGCCATTTCAGACAAAGTCATACACTGTGAAGCATACTAACAGTGAAGGAGGATAGAGGGAAACAGTGTAGGATTTGTGCCTATACGATATCTGTAGCGGATTTACAGTACAAAGGCCCCAGGACACTGCCAGGGTGTCAGAGAGAGAGAGAGAGGGGACATTCATCATCTACTGGGGGCTCAGTCAACTGTCTTTCTGCAGTTATTACAGTACAACACACACCAGACCAGTTACAGTCACAAATGGTCATTGTAAGGACTAGGGCGGTCACAACATTTAGGCAGCCGGTGATTGGCAAGCAAACAACTGTCGGTCTCACGGTAATTGACAGTTAAACACATTCAGCATCTCCTGGCTTCCACACAGCCTACAAACCACTGATGCTGACCTTTGGAACATCTACATTTTAAAAAGTGTAATAAATCCATGTATTATAGCCTATACCTTCACAATAAATCCATTACTTATTTTAGACAGGTCTGAAGAAACATGATATGAAGCAAAAAGCAGTCTATTTCAGAAGAAAATATCAACTCTGAGTTGTCCTTATGTTAGGTTCTAATCATGTCAAATGGCTGTGTGCTACACTAGTTCATTTGGCAGACAAGATTTACTTAGAATTCCATGGTATTATTTTATAGTATGAAGAATACAATTGAACAAAGCTGAATAAAATAGAAAGGATATTTTCTCCAAGCGATTTGAGGGAGTGAGCACATTCTCTGGCTATTCTCTGTTGAAAGGATAACAAAGAAATAGGTACTCCTATATGCTCAATTTAGAGTTATTAATGGAACTTTAGTTGTTCAACAAACGCTGGGCTCTATGTTTGATTTTTAATACATTGTAAGGCTGCATGATGCGACTCAAATGATGATTTGAAAAAAGTTACTTGAAAAGGCATGAGCTCTGTTTTGTTTTTTGCCCATGCTGTACACACAGTCACTCATTCACAATTTGACAATTACTTGATAATGCTTAGAATTTCACGCCGGCATTCCCCGTTGTGTGACCACACCCTTAAAATGCTGTCCATGCTGTTTACGGCCAGCGGCCGTTGTGCCGTTCTCCTTCCAAAGCTTTGGACATTTTCCAGATTATGACATGAAGGTCAGTCAAAGTAATGGACAGTCATTTCTCTTTGCTTATTTATGCTGTTCTTGCCATAATATGGAGTTGGTCTTTTACCAAATAGGGCTATCTTCTGTATACCACCTTGTCACAACACAACTGATTGGCTCAAACGCATTAATATGGGGAAAAAAAACCCACAAATTAACTTTTAACTTCTCTAGGGTAGGGGGCACTATTTTCACCTCCGGATGAAAAGCGTCCCCAAAGTAAAGTGCCTTCTACTCAGGCCCAGAAGCTAGGATATGCATATAATTGGTAGATTTGGATAGAAAAACACTCTTTTAACAGTTCCAAAACTGTTAAAATAATGTCTGAGTATAACAGAACTGATTTGGAAGGTGAAAACATGAAAAATCCATCCAGAAAGTAGGATGTTTGAATTTTTTTGTAGTTTTCTATTCAATGCCATTACAGTATGCATTGACTTAGGACTCAAATTGCACTTCCTATGCCTTCCACTAGATGTCAACAGTCTTTAGAAATTATTTCAGGCTTGTATTCTGAAAAATGAGGGAGTAAGACCAGTCTGAATGAGTGGACCCTACAGTGTCCCAGAGCTTTTTCATGCACAATCCCGAGAGCGCACCTTTCTTGTTTACCTTTTATATTGATTACGTTATTGTCCGGTGGAAATATTATTGATTATTTAGGCTAAAAACAACCTGAGGATGGAATATAAACATAATTTGGCATGTTTCTATGAACTTTACGGATACAATTATGATTTTTTTTGTCTGCCTGTTGTGACTGCGTTTGAGCCTGTGGATTAACTGAGGTTTATGGATATAGAGAGAGACTTTATCGAACTAAACAAACATGTATTGAGTAAATTAAATGTCTTCTGAGTGCAACCATATGAAGATCATCAAAGGTAAGTGATTAATTTGATCTCTATTTCTGACTTGTGTAACTCTTCTACTCGGCTGGTTACTGTTTGTAATGATTTGTCTGCTGGGCGCTGTTCTCAGATAATCGCATGGTATGCTTTCGCCGTAAAGCCTTTTGAAATCTGACACCGTGATTGGATTAACAAGAAGTTTATTTTTAAACCCATGTATAACACTTGTGTGTAATCAGTATTTCTGTTTTTGAATTTGGCGCTCTGCAATTTCACTGGATGTTGGTCAGGTGGGACGCTACCGTCCCACGTACCCTAGTGAGGTTAGCAAAGCACACCTGCTAATTCTAATGCATTCCAGGTGACTACATCATGAAGCTGGTTGAGAGAATGCCAAGAGTGTGCAAAACTGTCATCAAGGCCAAGGGTGGCTAATTTGAAGAATCTCAAATATAAAATATATTTTGATTTGTTTAACACTTTTTTGGTTACTACATGATTCCATATGTGTTATTTCATAGTTTTGATGTCTTCACTATTATTCTACAATGTAGAAAATAGTAAAAAATAAAGAAAAACCCTTGAATGAGAAGGTGTGTCCAAACTTTTGACTGGTACTGAATGTGTGAAATCTGTTTTGCTTTAGAATATACCATTATCATGCACCTGTATCGAAACAGGGGCAGCAGGAAAAAAATACATGTCATCTATGCACTTAAATAACGAATTGGGGACGCTTTTTGCGTGGTTAATTTTCATGCCAGCCAGCTAGAGTGTTTGATTAGATTTGACACATTTGCATTTGATGTCAGGGTGATTAGAGGGACAATAGAGTGCTGAGTACCAGGCAGTTATCAAGTTTGATAGGCTACTAATGACCAGCAGCACTATCAGAGCTTGGAGAAGCCCAATTACAGTGACTAAATGGTCACGTGGAATTTGACTTCCTTCATGACTCATGACCACCGGTGTGGCGGTAATACGGTCACCACAACAGCCCTAGTAGGAACTCTTAAAATATCTAGCTGTGATTTCTAGGTCTGTGCTTAGTACACTACACTCACCAGTGTTTAGCCCAAGGATGTAAAACACAATAAAAGTTTGTTTAAACGAGAGAAGAAGAAAAAAAATCTCATACTTTTTAATTAGTTTGAACTGCTAAATGTGATGTCCATTGCAGCGACAACAAAAAACATCCCTCCCAAACATGTTTTTATTCTACTGAATATGCATTTAAACAAATAAGCCCAAACAGCGGAGCCTAAATGAATTAAGCACATTTGAGAAAATAATTAACTTTACGGTCCAGAACTCGTTAGGGAGTGAAATCAATAGCACAGGGATTTAATTGGTGGTAGAATGAGCACGCGTCCCAAATGGCACCCTATTCCTTATTAGTACGCTACTTTTGACCAGAGCCATGTGTAGGGAATAGGGTGCCATTTGGGACGTAACCTGGGCCTATTAATGACAATGTAATGTTCTTTATTAGGGGAGAGCATTTTAACAGCCGTGCTGCTTTAAAATGACACCGGATACCATTACACTGCTGAAATGGTAAAACTGCAAGACGAAAAAGAAAAGAAATTGCAAAGGGACATAAAAACAACAAACAAGTGACTGTCTTCGCTACTGAAAAGCTAGAATTAGCATTTAGGCTTCAGTCCAGAAGACATAAAGCAGATTGAGAGAGACAGTGGTGCAGTTAATGATGTCTGTCATCACTCACAACACACACACTAGCCCATGCTAATCAAAAGCAGCTAGTCTGTATAGTACACGGCTGTGATAGAAACAGGCTGTCTGTACGGACAACGGGCTCTCTGGGCCTCTGCTCAGTGTTCACCGGGGCTTTTGATCTCTTCCCCTCACTACACTGGACATCCTACATCTTCTCCTTTCATTTTTCATCCATCACTCCTTTCCTCTGGTCTGAGAAGGAGAGTGTCTGAACGAGGGAATGTGCAGCGCAACAAAGAGGAGAACAAAAAGTTCTTGAGTCAAGCAGAGAGACGAGAGGAAGTGGTCGGATGACTCACCCAAGCTGCATATCATGACAGCTCATCTCTTCCTTACGATCCCTCTCGTTCTCTCGCTTTCTCTCTTTCCTGTTACCATCCCTTGTTCTCCCGCTTCACCCTCCTGTTTTTTTTTAAGAGCACTGTTCCTCTACAGCCCAGAGAAAGGAGGACAACCCAGCACCTTTTGACCCCAAAACCCTGAGCTATATGTGAGGTAGTTGGAGCCAAAAAGGCTAACAGAACAATCCCATAGAATCTCAAGAGGAACAACTGAACAAGCTAGGTCACAGTTATACGTTAGTGACAGCAGCAGCAGCCTTGCATTGCTTTAGCATCCGCTCCTCCTCCCACTACAGTTGAAACACCAGTTCACTTTCCTCTCTTCTCCTCAGGGTGGGAGGGGCACTAGGCACAGAATCTGTTTTCAATTTCATGCCAGCACCGTCCCATGCATAGGACAGGTTCTGCATTGCTGCGTGGGTAGGTACGCATGTGTGTGTGCCGGTGTGTGTGTGTGTGTGTGGGGTGTCACCTTTCCAAGCTGCTGCGCATGGCTGCAGGTGAGCAGTTGTGACATGGAGGCAGCTGTTTGGGGCCAACCCTCTCCTGAACCAATCAACCCCCCTCTCCCTCAGGGCACCTGGCACCATGGCGCAGCTGGCACCCAAGGGTGGGAGGCGGTCGGCGAAGGAGGGCCTTGTGTGTGTGTCTAAGAAGTGGCTGGCGAGAGAGGGGCAGTGTTCAGTATGGAACAGATGTCTGTTCAGTCGGGGGCGTCCACGACACTCCTACCTGCCTGCCCCTCTCCACCACGGGAGGGGAAAATGCCATGCAGAGGCAAATGAAGGAGAAAGAGAGAGTTCCTCCTTGTCGCTATCTTACTCTTCTACAGTCCTCCAACTTGTAAGCATGTCTTATTGTGTATTTTCTACAGTCCTCCACTCCCCCTTTCCATCCCCCTCCACTCGTTCACTCTCCACAACTCTCTCCTTCCGCTCTTGCATTTGTGTAGTCCCCCCCTCCTTGCAAAATGTGCATCCTCTCGCTTTCTTCGTTGCAACAGAAAGAAAATGAAAGATTGTAATACAAGGTCATTCCCGATTCAATTGATTTTGTAATAGCCGGAGAAAGTCTGGTTGGTAAATGGTAAATTCTTTCCCAACTGTAATTGAGCAAGACATTAGGAATACATGGACAGAATATATATAGGGAGGACAAAAATCATTGGATGCTGTAAGTTACTATGAGCAAAAACATTTGTAGCTTGGGCATTTTCCTATGGAGCACAACTTGTTCTGTGGCCCTGTAGTAAAGTAGAACAGGAATATGCATTGTTTGATCAGGCACCTTAATACATTACTACGGTACAGATAATAGGCACAAAGATTAATACTCCAGCTGTTGATCCTTGATATCAACAACGCAACTTCATCAAAATCCAAACTAGTTGGTTTATTTTAAACCTATGAAGTAGCAGGTACAGTAAATGACCAGAAACATTTTACATTTTAGCCTGAGAAAAGTCACTTATTCCACCTGGTAAAACAACACAACCAAAGAACTGGCCTCAAAGTGCTCCTTCTGCCTGTTCTGGTCTCTCCAATCCCTGACTCCACACCACTCAGCATGGTCAACTCTGTTCTGGTCTCTCCAATCCTCAGCATGGACCCAATCCCACCCCACACCACTCAGCATGGTCAACTCTGTTCTTCTGGTCTCTCCAATCCCTGACCCCACACCACTCAGCAGCACTCTGTTCTGGTCATGGTCAACTCTGTTCTGCTCTGGTCTCTCCAATCCCTGACCCCACACCACTCAGCATGGTCAACTCTGTTCTGGTCTCTCCAATCCCTGACCCCACACCACTCAGCATGATCAACTCTGTTCTGGTCTCTCCAATCCCTGACCCCACACCACTCAGCATGATCAACTCTGTTCTGGTCTCTCCAATCCCTGACTCCACACCACTCAGCATGGTCAACTCTGTTCTGCTCTGGTCTCTCCAATCCCTGACCCCACACCACTCAGCATGGTCAACTCTGTTCTGCTCTGGTCTCTCCAATCCCTGACCCCACACCACTCAGCATGGTCAACTCTGTTCTGGTCTCTCCAATCCCTGACCCCACACCACTCAGCATGGTCAACTCTGTTCTGCTCTGGTCTCTCCAATCCCTGACCCCACACCACTCAGCATGGTCAACTCTGTTCTGGTCTCTCCAATCCCTAACTCCACACCACTCAGCATGGTCAACTCTGTTCTGGTCTCTCCAATCCCTGACCCCACACCACTCAGCATGGTCAACTCTGTTCTGCTCTGGTCTCTCCAATCCCTGACCCCACACCACTCAGCATGGTCAACTCTGTTCTGGTCTCTCCAATTCCTGACCCCACACCACTCAGCATGGTCAACTCTGTTCTGGTCTCTCCAATCCCTGACCCCACACCACTCAGCATGGTCAACTCTGTTCTGCTTTGCCTCTTCTCATGGAGATTAGACAGTTCTCAGAGGTACACAATATTAACACAGGGAGGGAGATGTGTGTGTGTGTGTAGAGATAGAGAGGGAAGGAGATAAACATAGAACCAGCTCCTAGTGTCCTACAGTACTTCTGCTCATACACCATTGGTGATTAGGCCTGTGCTCCTCTCCCGTGATTTTTGAGTGGGGTGTGTGCGTACTGTTTCTCCCTAAGAGCATATGTGTGAGTGTTGCTCGAAGGACTGACTTGCAACATTGCACTTGAAAGACTCTGACTCTCAAGGTTACCCTCTGATTTAGTGCTGCCAATGGCCATGGTGTGTGCATACGTGCCTACATGTGTGCGTACATTCCATTTCTAGGGGCTTTAAAAATCAGTAAAACATCGGTAAATAAATAAAGTGGTCGTAATTGAAAATTATAGCTGTCACATTGATCAGTTGTGTGCATGGGCAGCGTTACCACGCCTGTCCAGAGGAGAAGGCCACATCTAACAGACGATTTAAGGAGCCATTGATTTTGTCTCCAACCAGTCAGAGGGAGACACAATGAGCTAATAATGCTAGATGAAGAAGAGGGTTAGTCTGTTAGTTCCCCAGGCCAGGACTGTATGGGGAGAACGCACTTCTGGTTTGCTGGTTTCCCTGCTTATGTTTAGGTGTTGGGTGGACGGTGAAGGGGTGATTATTTTGTGTTTGCTTCTGGTTGTGGGTATATGGAACTTGCAACCAAAACTTCTGTAACCCGAGCCTGGCACGCAAACGCTGCCTCATCTTTAAATCTCTGCCTTCTGACCCAAACTTGGAACAGCTACCAATGTAGTCCTAGCCCTTCTAAATGTTTCTGATCTGTGCTTACCATAGAATAAGAACAGGCTACCTCTTCAGGCAAAAACCTGACACAACATCTGATTTTGGTTGCTATTTAGTTATGTGTCCACAAACATGAATTGTACTTGAAATAAACCAACCCTAGAAATCTTGCTGTTGATTTGTGGTTGAAATTAGTGTACTTTGACCACTTTTTGCAGTTTCAACCAAAAGTTCAATTGATGCCAACGTCAGTATGTTGAACAGATACAACAGATGATGTTGAAACAACCCTGGTTCAAAGTATTTTCGCCTGGTGGGACTGTTATATACAGTAACCTATCTCTCTGGAGCTGCTAACCTTCATGTACGGTCACGCCACAGTTATCACACTGGATGATCTCGTCAGCGTCCTCACTGTTGTCTCCCAGACACACACAGCAGATCAGGATGTGTTCCATCCTCTGGGCCGCCGCCCTCCACGTCTGGGCACGCTCCAGCAAGGCATCCTGGGTAGACAGGAAGTGGGAGACACAGTAACGTTTCAGCAAAACTATTCTAAATGCTCCCATATACACTACATTCTGTTGAGCTGTTGTACACATTCTATTTTTAACTAGGTTAAATTCATCCAAAAAAAAAAAAAAAGGATTTTTATCTCCGTGTTTGAATGTAACACGGTTACGTGTGAATCTAATATGCTTGTATGCACCGGACCCCAAAAATAAAGTTCCCGACCTCTGCAAACAAAGTTCATCCAAGTTGTAAGTCTAAAACCTCTCACAATCCCCCCTCTCCTCTGGTCACAGATCATTACTGATAGATAGTAGTAGGCTAAATCTCATTCACACTGATGGACTCCAAGCTAAGTCGATTAGCTTAACACAGAGCTGTAGGTCTCTAGCAGTCTCTGTGGTTCTCTCACTCTGATACCATCCAATCTCCTCATTGGATTATATAACTCTGTGGCACAAAGCAACATAGTGCTGGGCTGGCTAACACACCTGATTCAATTAAGGATTTAGAGAGTTATGCAAACTTATCTAACAACTTTCACGACTACATGATACGCCTAAATGCTGAGGGCCCGAGGCAGTTTGCTAACAACAAACTGTGATACTGAGGACAAGGACATGACGTTGTATTTACCTCATTGCTCTTTCCCTGTGACATGCTGTCGTTGGTCAGCTCCTCATCAAACACACTGCTGCTCTTCACTTTCCTATTGGGTTTCTTCACCTCTTTATCACTGTCGCTACTGCTCCCTTCTTCATTCTCATCTTCATCACCACCATCGTCATCCTCGTTGTCATCGTCATCATCACTACCACTCCCTCCGTCGTGATCCTCCTCGTCCTCCTCTCCCTCGCTCCCTCCTTTCTGGGCAGCCGCCGTCTTGCCCTTTCTCTTGCCTGAGGCGGGCCTCCAGTCATTGTCGTCTTCGCTGTCGTAGTCGTCCATCTCGTTGAGCTCGTCCATGGTGGTGAAGTCCAGCATGGGTCGGTTCCGACGCAGGTTCCACTTCTTGGGCTCCTGTGTGGCGGCCGTTGTTGAGCCTCCGTCCTGCGCATTACCACTACCTGGATCAAAGTTCAAGGGGTTTTATTGGTCACGTTTACAAAAACATTTCAAAAACATGAATATAAAACAAACATTTTAAAACAGCCTACCTGTGCCACTCCCGCTTCCTCCGCTCCCAGCCTCTGTGTCCGAGGCCTTCTCCTCTCTCTTCCGTCGGCCCCTGGGCACCCCTGATGGAGCAGGGTCTTTAGTGGTGGTGGTGGTGCCAGTGTCATAGGACAGCTGCTGTTCCTTGGTCTTCTCCTCTTCCTCAGTGGGGGTGTCGTCACCTGTCACCTCCTTGGTCTGTTCTTCATCGATGCCGTCCGTCGCAGAGCCGATGTTGTCCGAGCCGCTGTCATTGTCAGAGTCCTCAGCAGCGCTTTCCTCCTTGGACCCCTCCTCCTCCTCATCACTCCCAATTGCACTACCCTCTGACCCTAGAGCAGGGGAGAGGAGGACAGAAGGCATTATCAACATGGAGTATGAATCAAAGAATGTCTGCTGTCATAATCTCTCTCTTTTGATGTTATTTTCTTGTATTGAGACACTTAAAGATAAACATGACCTGAAGGACTGTTATGATCAAATCATGTTGATAAGCGATAACAGCGAAGTTGAATTCAGCTCTCTAATCCGCAATGCAGATCAACAATCAGATTAACAAGAGCAGTTGGATTTCAAGGCCTCAGATGACAGGTCCAGGGGGTTCACAGTAATTGTAAAATATAAATAAGAATTTGTTCTCAACTGACTTGCCTAGTTAAATAAAGGTTAAATAAAACAATTCACAGTACTGTAGAATCTCATTATCAGCTGTTGGCCACAGTGTGTGTGTGTGTTTCAGATAGGATGGATAGAGACCTCAGGGCCGACCAGAGCGATAAATCCAGCCCAGGCAGACAGTGGCAGGTCGAGATCGCCTCAGTGGCCACAGCCTGTCTCTAGATCATGCAGGGAGTCGGTGAGAAACACACTGCTCTACAAGGTTGCTACCAGACACAGACAAGCAGGGTGATGAGGTCTTCATCTGTACTTCAGGACGCCTGCACCTCACAGTGGGGCGGCACTGGCAGACACACCGGACAGAGAATCTTGATGGAGAACATATCACAGCTGCACATTGAAGTGTCATTCAAAGCTATTCAAGCCACAGCTAAATAGAGCATTCATGACTATGAGTAGCTTAGTCTACAATAGAAACCACTGACTTGCTTTTGGGGACATTTCAAATTGGTTTGAAGATAGGTGGAACTCAGAATTAGGCCTTTCTCCTCTCCAGTTCTATCAGAGCTGACAGATGATGTGAATCGCAACATAACAGGAAATAACTGCATATGTGGTGGAAGAAAATGTGTAATTTACAAGGGGAGTGGATGGAAGAGGACCCTCACTGCAGTTGGTTACCTGAGGCATCTGCGTCTCCCACTTTGAAATCGCTGTCATCTGAGCTGTCATAATCTAAAGCGTCCAGCAGAGAGGCAGCCAGAGGCTTCACCTGCCTGCGCTTTGACCCACGGTCCACTGGGGAGAGAGGAGGAGGAGAAGAAGAGTGGAGAGGAGAGGGGATTCAGTGCCATGGAAGAAAAGCACCCCCACCATTATAATTCAAAGCATGGCCTGGGTCGTCATTTAATGTACTGAACTTTGCAAACAAATTCAAATCATGATTACAAATAGCTCAAAACAATCAAAATAAATCAATCATTTTATTCTGCTGCAAATTTTCAGCTGCCTTGCTTTGTTGTTATTTTGGAATGATCAATATACATATTACAGTATTTGCAATGGTCTGGGGATCAGACAATATAGCATATGCAAGCACCGGTATTGTGGTGTTGGTAATCATAGCAACGCACATCTGTCTGTGGTAACTTTGTTGAGACAAGAGTGCATATTGTTATGCAGTGTATGTAAAACACAGCTAGCTGGTCCTGCAGGGATCTAGCTAGAGAAGCTAGCTCGCTTTCTCCATTCAATTATTAAGGAGATAATGCTGGCTAGCTAGATAGCTAGCTAGCTAACTAACTGGCAAATTATCTAGCTAGCCTGTTAGCTACTAGCTAGCTAAAGCTATCTTACAGAACACATGTTTTGACAGATAATCCAAAAACATAGCTACAACTGTTACAATGTAGTTAGCTAGCTAATTAGATAACGTTATTGATTATTAGCTGGCTAGATAGCTACGTTAGCAAGATAAACAGCCGTCAACTGTGAGGCTAGCAAGCAATGACTCGAACGGACCGTAGGTATGTTATTCCATTCTCTTCGGAAAATGTTTTTTTTTCTGCATAAAAGCATGCTACTTTCTTCTGTCAAATGTGCATTATTTTGAAAATAACACTCACTTTATCCGTTTTCTCGTTTTTACTTGATTGAACAATGGCACAAAGAACGCCTCCTCAAAGCATGTTATGCGCACAACGTTTGCTACAAGAAGTGGTGACGTTCAGCACAAAGGGATGTTGTAACCCTGGTAACCGTATAATTGTCTTTGATGATGAAGAAGGTTTATGTAAATTCTCGAGGATGGAGTATGTCGAGACAACACAAATAAGAGGTTTTTTTTAAATTACATTTGACACGGATACGGATATAAGACCAGGACCCTCAATAGTCTATAAAAAATATATGTTTAACATTGTAGGCAGTATTTTCTTTGATAGGATGAAATACACCTCAGAGTCCCAGTGATGTCATGGTAAGTCAAAGTGCTGAGTCCTGTCAGATTTTTACATTGGCGCCATAATTCTGTCTGACACATCTACAGATGTAGGATGTTATTTGATCCAGGTTGCTACAGCATGAAGATAATCCTGCAGCAACAGGACATTATTATGTGGATCATATTCCATGGACATTTTTGTAGGGGTTGATACATTTTTCGTAAGGGACAATAAAGTCTGAAATGTGAAAGTGGAAATAACAAACTTCATATCCTTTTTGAACCTCAAATATACTACAAGTTTAAGTTCTCCTGCAACAGTGTGATCAAATGAATATCCTACATTTGTAGATTTGGAATGATTAGGTCAAAACCAGATCTGATAGAACAAAAATACCTCAAAATCTTTATCTGGGTTGAGCAGAATAATACTACAACTCTCATGTCCCCTCATCTTCATTATCCTTATGAACTTACATTCATATGAACTTCTGAATTATTATTTTCCGAGTTGATGGTGAGTAGGTAGAAAAACACCTCTGAGAAAGCCTTGAGTGAGTGAGTTAGATACAGATTACGTTGGATTTGATATTTACTTTAATTGCCTTTGGCAATCCACTCAAAGAGCAGATCCTGAGAGTTCTGACGATACCATAGTTACTGGCCTTCCGTGCTTGCACAACCTGTCTCCATCACAGGGAGATGTGAGAGTCAATAGGGTCAGCTGGTGATTGCCTTATCTCTCACTCTTTCATTCTTTCCACATGAGTGTCTCTCTTACTGTCAACTGATGTGGGATATTGAATGATAAATCACTTGAGATGTAGGCCTATCACATAATTTCACAGACTACCAGTAGGCTATTTCTGCTTTCCTAAATGGCACCCTATTCCCTATATACTGCACTACATTTGACCAGAGCACTGTGGGCCCTGGTCAAAAGTAATGCGGTACTTATGGAACAGGGTGCCATTTCAGACACAGCCTACGTCTATATTGAAAGAAAATGATGTTATGCATGTTGAGTTGAGTGATTAATATCAAATATACATTACATTTAAAAGGTTTTTCCTGCCTGCGGGTGGTGAGCTGTTTAATTCTAAAAAACAACATTGGTTATTTTCATTTCTATTAAAACATGACATTTTTGACAGGTTATCACAACCACACACACTGTAATAGCTACATTCATTTAAAATCCCATATAATTTAACTCTATGTCAGAAATCCAAATAGCAACAACATCAGATCAATTCATGTCCTATTTCAACCTGAGACATATTCTCGAAAAAGTTGTCTGAAAAGCAAACACAGGCAAAGAATTGTTGTTTTGTCATGTTTGCAGATGGACATTTGTTTCTATTGTCCTCCTTTGACTTTGGCAGTTTAGCAAACAGGAGACGATTAAAATAAATGAGCCTAGATTGATCCTGATACACGCAAGGGGAAGACTGATGGGGGAGGCGAGCGGAAGGGATGATTACAACTGTCCTTGCCCGCCGATGACTAATGGCACTGTATCTTGCCTCGAAAGCCCTAGTTTTTAAAAATCTATTGTCTGGCATCAAAACACTTCTGGGATATCACCATGGCCATCAGCATCAACATCATCATTGACATAAACATTGTCACTTTTCTGTTTTGTTTCATTTACACATCAGATGTGTATTTGTTGACTGAGAGAGAAGTGAAAAGGATTCACACTAAACTAGTCAAGGTCAATACAGTATGATTGATAATACAGACATACCTTGACCTCGAAACAGAACATAAAGATTGTGAGTCATTAAACAGCAGAGTCATCATAGAAGCCATTTTGGCCTATTTATGCAGTTATTGTGTTGTGAAGTCTCTAGCTTGTCTGTCTCTGTATGTCATTGGTCACTGGTCCCATGACTATAGGCACACAGGTGAACAGAAGTGCACATTGAGGGTCAGTGCTATACCATTTTAATAATCAATGGCAACTACGGTAGGTCTAATTAAATCAGCCTGTACAGTATGTAACTTGCTTACTTTTTTTTAACCTTTTTGAAATGTAATTTTTATGAACACTGGAACTAGTTATATAGGGCTCTGTATTATTGAACAATTGTTGAAAAAATGTTTAAGTCTACACTAGTGTGCTGTATGACAACATGCAAAGGTAGCCAACCTGTCTTCTGGAAAGTTACCCTCCTGCAGGATTCTGTTCCAACCGTAACTAGGCCTAATGTCATACCGGATTCTATTAATTGGTTGCTTATCAGGACCTGTATACAGCGCATTCAGAAAGTATTCAGACCCCTTCCTTTTTCCATCATTTTGTTACGTTAAAGCCTTATTCTAAAATAGATTTTTTTTTTAAATAATAGACTCGAATCTGAGCTCAGGTGCATCCTGTTTCCATTGATCATCCTTGAGATGTTTCTACAACTTGATTGGAGTCAACCTGTGGTAAATTCAATTCATTGGACATGATTTGGAAAGGCACACACCTGTCTATATAAGGTTCCACAGTTGACAGTGCATGTCAGAGCAAAAACCAAGCCATGAGGTCAAAGGAATTGTCAGGAGACCCCCGATACAGGATTGTGTCAAGGGACAGATCTGGGGAAGGATACCAAAACATGTCTGCAGCATTGAAGGTCCCCAAGAACACAGTGGTCTCCATCATTCTTAAATGGAAGAAGTTTTGAACCACCAAGACTCTTCCAAACTTCCAAGTTGTCAAATGATGAATACCAAACGTGTTTTTGCATGGATTCTGCGAGTGCTAGCTGGCTGTACTACAGACACCTGTCGCCGTCGTGGGAAAGACTCATTGTTATCTTTTCGTAAAACAACTGGTTGCAGTAAAGAGCCAACCTGGATACTAAGGAGATCCTGAGGGAAATCGACGAGTACCAACAGCTTTATGCTATGGAGGAACAACATACTTCATCATAGAAAGATCCGACTACCTCACAAAATAACTTTAACCCGACAAAAAAAAGAAAAACAGATTCATCTACAGACATGGATGATTTACTTACCATTGAATTAGAGGCTAGTGCTCTGGCTGGAATCCATTCAATACTGGAAAAGTTGTGTGAGGAGGTAGCAGGGCTGAGGGGGAGTTTAGTCAGAGTGAAATTCTCACACTCCAAGGAGAGAACAAGGCACTCACAGCCAAGGTAAAAATCCACGAATCCAACATGGATTGTCTACTCAGGGAAAACAGGGTGCAGAAGGAGTCACTACTAGACATACAAAGTCGTAGCATGCATGAAAATCTTTTTTTTCTGGGATTTTTGAGGACGCATGCAATAATCCAGAGGGCGCGATCAGAGAATTCATGCAATCCGCCTTGAAAAGTTCTATAGAGACTGTAAACAAGGTGGCTTTCCACCGAGTACACAGACTTGGAGCTCGGAGCTACAAGACTACGGGTCCCCGACTAAATCATCGCAAAATTTGAACACTACCAACTAAAGGAGCTGATCAAAAGAGAAGGGAGCTTAAAAGTCTCAATTACCAATTTCCGAGGGAGATAAATGAACGTCGTAAGAGAGTGTAGCCAGTACAGAGGCAATAGAGGGAGAAGGGTAAACGTGCCTTTCTCATTGTGGACAAACTCTTCATAGATGGACAGCTATTCCGAGACAGCTCCATAACACCATGGCTGTACTAAATTCTACAGGGACTTCAGGTTACGAAAAAAAGAAAGTACGCGAATTGTAAAAATATCTGAACACTATGAAGTGGATATGAACACACACATATTCAATTACATACTCGGTTACACATACGGACTTATACATAAATACACACTTGATCTCACTCTCTTCTCTAACTATCTCTTTCTCTCTTTTCTCTTCTCTTCTCACTCTCTCTCTGTTGTCGAGAACTGCTTTATAATTTAATACGTTTCTTGTTTCTCTATCTTTTTTTATGTATTTGTCTACAAGTTTATATATGTTTACAACAAGCAAGGGGATGATATCAGGATAGAGGCATTGGGGAATATTAACATATGGTACAGAATACATTTGTACTGTAGTGAAGCCGTCTCTATAGTAATGCAAGGTCTCTTTCATGATCATGTGAAACGTCAATTGCTATGGAAATGCTGGGATGTGTTTTTCAATGATGTTAAAGGTAATTATGATGCAACTATGATGGTGATACGATATGGATTACAATTATCATCATGAATATTAAGGCTATATGCAATACATGTTATTTTTTAAATATTTTTTTTATTTAAACTTGATTTAAACAGGTAGGCAAGTAGAGAACAAGTTCTCATTTACAACTGCGACCTGGCCAAGATACAGCAAAGCAGTTCGACACATACAACAACACAGTTACACATGGAATAAACAAACATACAGTCAATAATACAGTAGAAAAAGTATATACAGTGTGTGCAAATGAGGTAGGATAAGGGAGGGAAGGCAATAAATAGGCCATGGTGGCGAAGTAATTACAATATAGCAATTAAACACAAATGGTAGATGTGCAGAAGATGAATGTGCAAGTAGAGATACTGGGGTGCAAAGGAGCAAGATAAATAAATACAGTATGGGGATGAGGTAGTTGGATGGGCTATTTACAGATGGGCTATGTACAGGTGCAGTGATCTGTGAGCTGCTCTGACAGCTGGTGCTTAAAGATAGTGAGGGAGAAATGAGTCTCCAGTGATCATCAGTGATTTTTGCAGTCCGTTCCAGTCATTGGCAGCAGAGAACTGGAAGGAGAGGAGGCCAAAGGAAGAATTGGATTTGGGGCTGACCAGTGAGATATACCTGCTGGAGCGCGTGCTACAGATGGGTGCTGCTATGGTGACCAGTGAGCTGAGATAAGGCGGGACTTTATCTAGCAGAGACTTGTAGATGACCTGGAGCCAGTGTGTTTGGCGATGAGTATGAAGCGAGGGCCAACCAACGAGAGCATACAGGTCGCAGTGGTGGGTAGTATATGGGGCTTTGGTGACAATATGGATGGCACTGTGATAGACTGCATCTAATTTGTTGAGTAGAGTGTTGGAGGCTATTTTGTAAATGACATCGCCGAAGTCGAGGATCGATAGGATGGTCAGTTTTACGAGGGTATGTTTGGCAGCATGAGTGAAGGATGCTTTGTTGTGAAATAGGAAGCCGATTCTAGATTTAATTTTGGATTGGAGATGCTCTGGAAGGAGAGTTTACAGTCTAACCAGACTCCTAGGTATTTGTAGTTGGCCACATATTCTAAGTCAGAACCATCCAGCGAAGCGATGCTAAACGGGCGGGCAGGTGCGGGCAGGGATCGGTTGAAGAGCATGAATTTAGTTTTACTTGCATTTAAGAGCAGTTGGAGGCCATGGAAGGAGCGTTTTGTGGCATTGAAGATGGTCTGGAGTTTAGTTAATACAGTGTCCAAAGAAGGGCCAGAGGTATCCATAATGGTGTCGTCTGCGTAGAGGTGGATCAGAGAATCATCAGCAGCAAGAGCGACATCATTGATGTATACAGAGAAGAGAGTCGGCCTGAGAATTGAACCCTATGGCACCCCCATAGAGACTGCCAGAGGTCCGACAACAGGCCCTCCGATTTGACACACTGAACTCTATCAGAGAAGTAGTTGGTGAACCAGGCGAGGCAATCATTGGAGAAACCAAGGCTGTGGTGATTGACAGAGTCGAAAACCTTGGCCAGGTCGATAAAGACAGCTGCACAGTACTGTCTTTTATCGATGGCGGTTAAGATATCATTTAGGACCTTGAGCGTGGCTGAGATGCACCCATGACCAGCTCTGAAACCAGATTGCATAGCGGAGAAGGGACGGTGAGATTCGAAATGGTCGGTAATCTGTTTGTTAACTTGGCTTTCAAAGACCTTAGAAAGGCAGGGTAGGATAGATATAGGTCTGTAGCAGTTTGGGTCTAGAGTGTCTCCCCCTTTGAAGAGGGGGATGACCGCGAGAGCTTTCCAATCTTTGGGAATCTCAGACAATACGAAAGAGAGGTTGAACAGGCTAGTAATATAGGGGTTGCAACCATTTTGGCAGATCATTTTTAGAAAGAGAGGGTCCAGATTGTGTAGCCTGGCTGATTTGTAGGGATCCAGATTTTGCAGCTATTTCAGAACATCTTGATTTGGGTGAAGGAGAAATGGGGGAGGCTTGGGCGAGATGCTGCAGGGGGTGCAGGGCTGTTGATCGGGGTAGGGGTAGCCAGGTGGAAAGCATGACTAGCCGTAGAAAGATGCTTATTGAAATTCTCAATTAAAGTGGATTTATCGGTGGTGACAGTGTTTCCTAGCCTCAGTGCCTCAGTGCTCTTTTTTGAGTTTGTGCTACAGGATGCAAATTTATGCTTGAAAAAGCTATCCTTAGCTTTCCTAACTGCCTGTGTATATTGGTTCCTGACTTCCCTGAAAAGTTGCATTTCACGGGGGCTATTTGATGCTAATGCAGTACACCACAGGATATTTTTGTGCTGGTCAAGGGCAGTCAGGTCTGGAGTGAACCAAAGGCTTTTTCTGTTCCTGGTTCTAAATTTTTCTAATGGGGCATGCTTATTTAAGATGGTGAGGAAGGCACTTTTAAAGAATAACCAGGCATCCTCTACTGACAGGATGAGGTCAGTATCCTTCCAGGATACCCTGGTCAGGTCGATTAGAAAAGCCTGCTCGCTGAAGTGTTTTAGGGAGCATTTAACAGTGTCGTTTGACCGGAGACCCATTACGGATGCAGGTAATGAGGCAGTGATCAGGCAATGAAGGGCAAGTTGGTTAGGATGATATCTAAGAGGGTGCCCGTGTTTACGGATCTGGGGTTGTACCTGGTGGGCTCATTGATCATTTGTGTGAGATTGAGGGAATCAAGCTTAGATTGTAGGATGGCCAGGGTGCTAAGCATGTCCCAGTTTAGGTCACCTAGCAGCACGAGCTCTGAAGATAGATGGGGGTAATCAATTCACATATGGTGTCCAGGGCACAGCTGGGGGCAGAGGGTGGTCTGTAGCAAGCGGCAACGGTGAGAGACTTGTGTCTAGAAAGGTGGATTTTTAAAAGTAGAAACTAGAATTGTTTGGGTTCAGACCTGGATAGTAAGAACTCTGCAGGCTACGTTGTCAGTAGATTGCAACACCGCCCCCTTTGGCAGTTCTATCTTGTCAGAAAATGTTATAGTTAGGGATGGAAATTTCAGGATTTTTGGTGGTCTTCCTAAGCCAGGATTCAGACATGGCTAGGACATCCGGGTTGGCAGAGTGTGCTAAAGCAGTGAGTAAAACAGACTTAGAGAGGAGGCTTCTAATGTTAACATGCATGAAACCAAGGCTTTTACGGTTACAGAAGTCAACAAGTGAGAGTACCTGGGGAGTAGGCGTGGAGCTAGAAACTGCAGGGCCTCTACATCACCAGAGGAACAGAGGAGGAGTAGGATAAGGATACGGCTAAAGGCTATCAGAACTGGTCGTCTAGTACATTCGGAACAGAGAGCAAAAGGAGCAGGTTTCTGGGCACGATAGAATAGATTCAAGGCATAATGTACAGACAAAGGTATGGTAGGATGTGAGTGCATTGGAGGTAAACCTAGAAATTGAGTAATGATGAGAGAGATATTGTCTCTAGAGACGTTTAAACCAGGTGATGTCATATGTGGAAGGTGGAACTAAATGGTTGGTTAAGGCATATTGAGCAGGGCTAGAGGCTCTACAGTGAAATAAGACAATAATCACTAACCAGGACAGTAATGGACAAGGCATATTGATATTAGGGAGAGGCATGCGTAGCCGAGTGATCATAGGGGTCCAGTGAGGGGTTGGGCTGGCTGGAGTCCACGTCCAATTGGCAAAATAGGTATATTGGCCCAAGAAATTGGCCGATGGATCTATTCAGCTAACAGTTGAATATGCTCTAGACAGCTAGCGGGCCGCAGCTAGCAGGCTAGCAGATGAGCATTCAGGGGACGTCGCTACGTAGGGGCCAGTTGAGTACCCCCTCGAGCAGATTACGTCGGTAGTCCAGTCGTGAAGGATCGGCAGGGTTCTGTGCCCCGTAACGGTAGTAGAAGGGGTCCGGGTATTGTAGCCCAGGACTGGCTGATGGGCCTCTTCAGCTAGCCGGGAGAATGTGCCTAGCATGGGATAGCTCCAGGCTAATTGGTGCTTGCTTCGGGGCAGACGTTAGGCAGGAGTAGTCACTAGCTAGCTGCGATGATCCAGGGGAGATTACTAAGAAAAGCTCATCCATTGTTTAAAAATTGCCTTTTTGCCATTGTGCAGATTGCCATGACTCATTTTCGATTAATTGAAAATTATACTTTTTTTCAAAGTATCTCTCTTTTTCAAACAAGCATTGCAGAGCTGGCTACAATTTCAATTTCATCCCCTCAAAAGATAGAGCAAATATTACAACAAATATTATGGCTGAACTCAAATGTGCTGGTTGATAAAATATCTGTATTTATGTGAAAGATGTTTGGAAAGGGTATTTTGATCTTAAATTATATTGTAAATTGGAATGGTAGAGTTATGTCTTTCTGTAACGGCGTTCGTCTGTTGAAGGAGAGTCGGACCGAAATGCAGCATGGTTGTTACTCATGTTCTTTAATGGAGAATAGCGATACATGAAATAACTATATATATATAAACAAAACAACAAACGGAACGCGAAAACCTATTACAGCCTATCTGGTGAAACTACACAGAGACAGGAACAATCACCCACAAAATACACAGTGAAACCCCGGCTACCTAAATATGGTTCCCAATCAGAGACAACGAGAATCACCTGACTCTGATTGAGAACCGCCTCAGGCAGCCAAACCTATGCTAGACACACCCCTAATCACCCACAATCCCAATGCCTACAAAAACCCCAATACGACAACACAATAAACCCATGTCACACCCTGGCCTGAACAAATAATTAAAGAAAACACAAAATACTAAGACCAAGGCGTGACAGAACCCCCCCCAAGGTGCGGACTCCCGGACGCACCTCAAAACCATAGGGAGGGTCCGGGTGGGCGTCTGTCCATGGTGGCGGCTCCGGCTCGGGACGTGGACCCCACTCCATAAATGTCATAGTTCCTCCCCTTCGCGTCCTGGGATAATCCACCCTCGCCGCCGACCATGGCCTAATAGTCCTCACCCAGAACCCCACTGGACTGAGGGGCAGCTCGGGACTGAGGGGCAGCTCGGGACTGAGACAGCTCGGGACTGAGGGGAAGCTCGGGACTGAGACAGCTCGGGACTGAGGGGAAGCTCGGGACTGAGGGGAAGCTCGGGACTGAGGGGAAGCTCGGGCCTGAGGGACAGCTCGGGACTGAGGGACAGCTCGGGACTGAGGGGAAGCTCGGGACTGAGGGGAAGCCCGGGACTGAGGGGAAGCCCTGGACTGAGGGGAAGCCCGGGACTGAGGGGAAGCCCAGTACTGAGAGGAAGCCCAGTACTGAGAGGAAGCCCAGTACTGAGATGAAGCTCAGGCAGGTAGTTGGCTCCGGCAGATCCTGGCTGGCTGGCGGATCTGGAAGAGTCTGGTTGACTGGCAGATCTGGAAGAATCTGGTTGACTGGCAGATCTGGAAGATCATGGCTGACTGGCGGATCTAGCTGCTCTGGCTGCTCCATGCAGACTGGCAGCTCTGGCTGCTCCATGCAGACTGGCAGCTCTATGCAGACTGACATCTCTGGCTGCTCCATGCAAACTGGCAGCTCTGGCTGCTCCATGCAGACTGGCAGCTCTATGCAGACTGACAGCTCTGGCTGCTCCATGCAAACTGGCAGCTCTGGCTGCTCCATGCAGACTGGCAGCTCTGGCTGCTCCATGCAGACTGACGGCTCTAGCTGCTCCATGCAGGCTGACAGCTCTGGCTGCTCCATGCAGGCTGACAGCTCTGGCTGCTCCATGCAGGCTGACAGCTCTGGCTGCGTTGAACAGGCGGGAGGCTCCGGCAGCGCTGTAGAGGAGGAAGGCTCTGGAAGCGCTGAACAGGCGGGAGGCTCCGGCAGCGCTGTAGAGGAGGAAGGCTCTGGAAGCGCTGAACAGGCGGGAGGCTCCAACAGCGCTAGAGAGAAGGATGGCTCTGGCTGTGCTGAACAGGCGAGGCGCACTGAAGGCCTGGTGCGTGGTGCTGGAACTGGTGGTACTGGATCGAGGACACGCACAGGAAGCCTGGTGCGGGGAGCTGCCACCGGAGGACTGGTATGTGAAGGTGGCACAGGATGGACTGGACCGTGAAGGTGTACTGGAGAGCCTAAGAGCAGGACTGGCACAGGACGTGCAAGGCTAGGTAGGTACACAGGAGGCCTAGTGCGTGAGGCTGGCACATTTTTCACCAGCCGACTAACACGCACCTCAGGACGAGTATGGAGCGCTGACCCAGGTGCCATCAAATCCCCGACACGCTCCGTCGGACGAATCTTGTACCTAAAGCACCAAGCTAGCAACTCCCTCATTACTCTCCACTCCACTTTCCCCATTAACTCCTTCACAGTCTCTGCTTCGCTCACCTCTAACACCGGCTCTTCACGATTAACAAGGAGAGTTGGCTCAGGTCTATCTCCTGACTCTGCCACTCTCCCTCTGAGCCCCCACCCCCCAATAAATTCTTGGGGCTGACTCACGGGCTTTCTTCTGTGCCGTTGTGATTGTCTTTCCAACTCCATTCTCCTATAACCCTCTTCGCACTGCTCCAGCGAATCCCAGGCGGGCTCCGGCACTCTCTCTGGGTCGACCGCCCACCTGTCTATTTCTTCCCACGTCGTATAGTCCCGATTTTGTAGCTCCTGCTGCCGCTGTTGTTTCTCCTCATACCAGCGTCTCTCAGCTCTCGCCGCCTCTAGTTCTTCCTTGGGGCGGCGATATTCTCCCGGCTGATCCCAGGGTCCTTCTCCGAACAATTCATCCTCCTTTCACTGCTCCTGCTGTCGCTGCCTGTTACCACGCCACTCGGTCCGTGTGTGGCGGGTGATTCTGTAACGGCGTTCGTCTGTTGAAGGAGAGTCGGACCGAAATGCAGCGTGGTGGTTACTCATGTTCTTTAATGGAGAATAGCGATACATGAAATAACTATATATATATAAACAAAACAACAAACGGAACGCGAAAACCTATTACAGCCTATCTGGTGAAACTACACAGAGACAGGAACAATCACCCACAAAATACACAGTGAAACCCCGGCTACCTAAATATGGTTCCCAATCAGAGACAACGAGAATCACCTGACTCTGATTGAGAACCGCCTCAGGCAGCCAAACCTATGCTAGACACACCCCTAATCACCCACAATCCCAATGCCTACAAAAACCCCAATACGACAACACAATAAACCCATGTCACACCCTGGCCTGAACAAATAATTAAAGAAAACACAAAATACTAAGACCAAGGCGTGACACTTTCATGGAGTTATCAAAATTGTACTGGAAGGACTGCTCATTCCAAGAGTACAAACAATTGATTACAGCATTAACCCAAAAATGGAGGAGGCAGGTGGCAGCGGGAGAAGGTAGGGAACTGGTCTGTCTGCCCAATATGAAGGATCAAAACTGGCGGAGGAATAAAAATAGCATAGATAGGATAGTATACCAGTTTTATTTGAGGACCATGATGTTGACAACTGTGCCATACAGATTGCAAAATAGCTGGGAAGAGATTTTTGATGTACCGATTCCATGGTACAGGGTGTATGAGTTAAAAAAAATATTATATAGAATTCTTGCCACCAACAAAATGTTGAATATTCGGGGCATAAAATCATTGAAGCTGCAGATTTTGTTGTGAGGATACAGAATCAATAAACCATTTATTGGTATTGCCCTCAGGTAGCCTATTTCTAATCTCAGGTTCAGGAATGGCTGAAAATGCATAGCAATGATCTAAATTGACTGCTCAAAAAAATAAAGGGAACACTTAAACAACACAATGTAACTCCAAGTCAATCACACTTCTGTGAAATCAAACTGTCCAATTAGGAAGCAACACTGATTGACATTAAATTTCACATGCTGTTGTGCAAATGGAATAGACAACAGGTGGAAATATAGGCAATTAGCAAGACACCCCCAATAAAGGAGTGGTTCTGCAGGTGGTGACCACAGACCACTTCTCAGTTCCTATGCTTCCTGGCTGATGTTTTGGTCACTTTTGAATGCTGGCGGTGTTTTCACTCTAGTGGTAGCATGAGACGGAGTCTACAACCCACACAAGTGGCTCAGGTAGTGCAGCTCATCCAGGATAGCACATCAATGCAAGCTGTGGCAAGAAGGTTTGCTGTGTCTGTCAGAGCATGGAGGCGCTACCAGGAGACAGGCCAGTACATCAGGAGACGTGGATTAGGCCGTAGGAGGGAAACAACCCAGCAGCAGGACCGCTACCTCCGTCTTTGTGCAAGGAGGAGCAGGAGGAACACTGCCAGAGCCCTGCAAAATGACCACCAGCAGGCCACAAATGTGCATGTGTCTGCTCAAACAGTCAGAAACAGACTCCATGAGGGTGGTATGAGGGCCCGACGTCCACAGGTGGGGGTTGTGCTTTACAGCCCAACACTGTGCAGGAGAACACCAAGATTGGCAAATTCGCCACTGGTGCCCTGTGCTCTTCACAGATGAAAGCAGGTTCACACTGAGCACATGTGACAGACGTGACAGTGTCTGGAGACGCCGTGGAGAACGTACTGCTGCCTGCAATATCCTCCAGCATGAGCGGTTTGGCGGTGGGTCAGTCATGGTGTGGCATTTCTTTGGGGGGCCGCACAACCCTCCATGTTCTCGCCAGAGGTAGCCTAACTGCCATTAGGTACAGAGATGAGATCCTCAGACCCCTTGTGAGATCATATGCTGGTGCAAGACAATGCTAGACCTCATGTGGCTGGAGTGTGTCAGCAGTTCCTGCAAGAGGAAGGCATTGATGCAATGGACTGGCCTGCCCGTTCCCCAGACCTGAATCCAATTGAGCACATCTGGGACATCATGTCTCGCTCCATCCACCAATGCCACGTTGCACCACAGACTGTCCAGGAGTTGGCGGATGCTTTAGTCCAGGTCTGGGAGGAGATCCCTCAAGAGACCATCCGCCACCTCATCAGGAGCATGCCCAGGCATTGTAGGGAGGTCATACAGGCACGTGGAGGCCACACACACTACTGAGCCTCATTTTGACTTGTTTTAAGGACATTTCATCAAAGTTGGATCAGCCTGTAGTGTGGTTTTCCACTTTAATTTTGAGTGTGACTCCAAATCCAGACCTCCATGGGTTGATACATTTGATTTCCATTGATAATTTTTGTGTGATTTTGTTGTCAGCGCATTCAACTATGTAAAGAAAAAAGTATTTAATAAGAATATTTCATTCATTCAGATCTAGGATGTGTTATTTTAGTGTTCCCTTTATTTTTTTGAGCAGTGTAGTACTGTTAGGAGATCTGGAGAGACCGGGTCAGTCAATTACTAATATACTAATGCTCTTAGTAAAAGTATTTATCTTCAACTCGCAATATGTGGATTCTGTTTGATTAGATAGATTGAAATTGTACGTTAAACATCACAGCATAGTTGAACGATATATGTTGCATAGAAATCCGAAGAGGGTGGCCAGCAGAGATGGGTTGGGCTCAGGGAAGCTGAGGGTTGGGTTGTGGAATTGGATACAAGTGGGAGTTGATTTGATGACCAACGATAAAAGTAAAAAATAAAGTCAAAATAAAACATTGTAAAAAGTATGTTTGAATGACAATGAGGGGCAGTGTTTTTACAGCTAATGCCGGGTTGCCTGAGGCTGACGCTGTGCAGCTGTTTGTACACATGCATATACACACACTCTCATTCAAATACACACATACACGGACACACACACATGTAATAGTGCCAGGCATGCACTCAAACATATACAGTTGGCATTGCTGTTATGATTTTAGTTGTCCTTGATGTCCTTTGTTAATATATATATATATATATATAAAATATAAAAAAAAATATATAAATATATATATATATATATATATATATATATATATTGGGGAGAACAAGTATTTGATACACTGCCGATTTTGCAGGTTTTCCTACTTACAAAGCATGTAGGGGGCTGTAATTTTGATCGTAGGTACACTTCAACTGTGAGAGACGGAATCTAAAACAAAAATCCAGAAAATCACATTGTATGATTTTTAAGTAATTAATTTGCATTTTATTGCATGACATAAGTATTTGATCACCTACCAACCAGTAAGAATTCCGGCTCTCACAGACCTGTTAGTTTTTCTTTAAGAAGCCCTCCTGTTCTCCACTCATTACCTGTATTAACTCCACCTGTTTGAACTCGTTACCTGTATAAAAGACACCTGTCCACACACTCAATCAAACAGGCTCCAACTTCTCCACAGTGGCCATGACCAGAGAGCTGTATAAGGACATCAGGGATAAAATTGTAGACCTGCACAAGGCTGGGATGGGCTACAGGACAATAGGCAAGCAGCTTGGTGAGAAAGCAACAACTGTTGGTGCTATTATTAGAAAATGGAAGAAGTTCAAGATGACTGTCAATCACCCTCGGTCTGGGGCTCCATGCAAGATCTCACCTCGTGGGGCATCAATGATCATGATGAAGGTGAGGGATCAGCCCAGAAGTACACAGCAGGACCTGGTCAATGACCTGAAGAGAGCAGAGACCACAGTCTCAAAGAAAACCATTAGTAACACACTACGCCCAACCGTGAAGCATGCAGGTGGAAACATCATTCATTGGGGATGCTTTTCTGGAGGATGGATGGGGCCATGTATCGCGAGATCTTGGCCAACAACCTCCTTCCCTCAGTAAGAGCATTGAAGATGGGTCGTGGCTGGGTCTTCCAGCATGACAACGACCCAAAACACAAAGCCAGGGCAACTAAGGTGTGGCTCCATAAGAAGCATCTCAAGGTCCTGGAGTGGCCTAGCCAGTCTCCAGACCTGAACCCAATAGAAAATCTTTGGAGGGAGCTAAAAGTCCGTATTGCCCAGCGACAGCCCCGAAACCTGGAGGATCTGGAGAAGGTCTGTATGGAGGAGTGGGCCAAAATCCCTGCTGTAGTGTGTGCAAAACTGGTCAAGAACTACAGGAAACGTATGATCTCTGTAATTACAGGTTTCTGTACCAAATATTAAGTTCTTCTTTTCTGATGTATCAAATACTTATGTCATGCAATAAAATGCTAATTAATTACTTAAAAATCATACAATGTGATTTTCTGGATTTTTGTTTTAGATTCCGTCTCTCACAGTTGAAGTGTACTTATGATCAAAATTACAGACGTCTACATGGTATATAACAAAGTATTGAGATAAAGTTTTGTTATTGACCAAATACTTATTTTCCACCATCATTTGCAAATAAATTCATTAAAAATCCTACAATGTGATTTTCTGGATTTTTTTTCTCATTTTGTCCGTCATAGTTGAAGTGTACCTCTGATGAAAATTACAGGCCTCTCTCATCTTTTTAAGTGGGAGAACTTGCACAATTGGTGGCTGACTAAATACTTTTTTGCCCCACTGTATATATATATATATATATTGCATAGCTTTTGCTGTTTTCTTCTGTCTTTTTCTTTTTTTTGGTTGTTGGTGCATTGGGGGTTCTTGGGGTGGGGAATGGAATTAATTGTATTGTTTATTTTTTAAATATTTTTTTATCTTCTGCAGGGGGGGGGGGCAGTGGGAGGTGCCTCGGATGGTTGAGGGACAGATATTGGGGAACTGTGGGGGATCATGTTTTTTGGCCTGGTGGGAGCTCTTTCAACTTGAGCAGGGCATTGACCCTGGATGCACCTGTGTGTCGTTCTGAATGGGAGTCTGTTGGATGACTGGTGTGGTATAGTTGTTGACCGGCGTCACTGCAAGTATATTGTATGTTTCGGATATTCAATAAAAAATGTAATAAAAAAGACTCTTCCTAGAGCTGGCCACCCAGCCAAACTGAGCAATTAGGGGAGAAGAGCCTTGGTCAGGGAGGTAACTAAGAACCCGATAGTCACTCTGACAGTGCTCCAGAGTTCCTCTGTGGAAGTTGGAGAACCTTCCAGAAGGACAACCATCTCTGCAGCACACCACCAATCAGGCCTTTATGGTAGAGTGGCCATACAGAAGACACTCCTCAGTAAAACAGTCCGCTTGGAGTTTGCCAAAAGGAGCCTAAAGGACTCTCAGACCATGAGAAACAAGATTCTCTCGTCGGATGAAACCAAGATCGAACTCTTTGGCCTGAATGTCAAGTGTCAAGTCTTGAGGAAACCTGACACCATCCCGACAGTGAAGCATGGTGGTGGGAGCATCATCCTGTGGGGATGTTTTTCAGCGGCAGGGACTAGGAGATTAGTCATGATCGAGGGAAAGATGAACGGAGCAAAGTACAGAGATATCCTTGATGAAAACCTGCCCCGGAGCACTCAGGACCTCAGACTGGGGCGAAGGTTCACCTTCCAACAGGACAACAGCCCTAAGCACACAGCAAGACAATACAGAAGTGGCTTTGGGACAAGTTTCTGAATGTTCTTAAGTGGCTCAGCCGGAGCTCAGTCTTATACCCAATTGAACATCTCTGGAGAGACCTGAACATAGCTGTGCAGTGACGCTCCCCATCCAACTTGACAGAGCTTGAGAGAAGAATGGGAGCTTGCAGAGAAGAATGGGAGAAATGGGAGAAACTCTGCAAATACAGGTGTACCAAGCTTGTAGCGTCATACCCAAGAAGACTTGAGGTTGTAATCGCTGCCAAAGGTGCTTCAACAAAGTACTGAGTAAAGGGTCTGAATACTTATGTAAATATGATATTTCAGTACATTTTTGTAATAAATGTGCAAAAATGTCTAAAAACCTGTGCATCTGGACACTGGGTAGAGGAGAAAACTTGAAAGTTGGTGGGTTTACACACATCCAAGAGGAAGGAATGAAGACAAGGTAAGTCTCGACTCTCAGGAATCTTTGTTTCAAACAAATGAGGAGTGGTAACTGGAATTGTAGTCACTATAATATAGTAGGCCTAGAGAAGGAATCATATGGAGGTCTTGACTCTCTGGAAGCTTTGTTTCAAACAGATGAGGGTAAATTGAATTGTATTCACTATATTCAGTCCTAGAAATTAGTCATATGGAAGCCTTGATTTTCTGGATGAGGAGAGGTAAGTGCAAACCAAGACACTATACTGTATGTATGTAGGTCTAGAGAAGAAAATACAAAAGGCCAGAGCCATAGACTGTAGATGGCTAATGACAATTTATGGGTCTGACAAAGGCTAGCATGTCATATTGAACATATATTTACGGCTATAGAAGAATCATAGATGTCTTATTGAACCCTGACCGTGACCCCATGCTGCAAGCTGTTCCGCGGTACCTCATAAGTCAGTCAAACTACGATAAAAGACTATGCCGTTACAAGGATTCTCAACAAGTCAGCACTCTGTAGGCTACATTTCTCTCTCTCTTAGAAAGGACAAACTATAAACATCACATACATAGATAGATGAACCTCTTCGCCCCATCAGAAAGCAGAAATGGTGGAGGCTAGAGGTGGTTGATGTTGATAAACCAGGTTAAATGATGAGGTGTGAGGCAGAGTGTAGAGGGTGATTTAGGAGTGGATGAGGAGGAAGAGGAAGAGGAGGCAAAGGTGTTCACAGGCCTCTGGAAGGGGACACAGACAGACAGACAGACAGACAGACAGACAGACAGACAGACAGACAGACAGGGGACACAGACAGACAGACAGACAGACAGACAGACAGACAGACAGACACACACACACACACACACACACACACACACACACACACACACACACACACACACACACACACACACACACACACACACACACACACACAGGCCCCTTCTGTCTGTGGAGCAGAGCAGAGTGCGTTCCTGCTGGGATCTTGAGATAGTGTCCCGCTGTAGATATCTGTCAGTTCGATGAGCCAGAGGACAGAACCAATTACATTAAGAACAAGAATAACAAAGGTTTGAGGAAATAAAAACATTACTATGAAGACACTGTGTGCCACAGAAGGTTTAAAACCTCATTTGAAGAGGAATAATTACAGTGAATTGTTATTTATGAAATCCTCCAGTAGCATGTAACTGAAATGCAGCCGTTGATACAACCCCCCACTACCACCTCAACGTTTTGCATTTAAATTGAAATATTTGTCCATTCATACTTTGCAGATCATGCGACAGCATGGGGTGTACCATTTATCTTTACCTCCCTGAGACTCTCCTTGCCGTTCTGCTTCTCTCTCTCTCTCTCTCTCTCTCTCTCTCTCTCTCTCTCTCTGTCGCTCTCTCTCTCTCTCTCTCTCTGTCGCTCTCTCTCTCTCTCTCTCTCTCTCTCTCTCTCTCTCTCTCTCTGTCGCTCTCTCTCTCTCTCTCTCTCTCTCTCTCTCTCTCTCTCTCTCTCTCTCTCTCTCTCTCTCTCTGTCGCTCTCTCTCTCTCTCTCTGTCGCTCTCTCTCTCCCCCAATAGCTTATATCTGCAAAGAATTGTGGGTGGATTTGATTACCAACACAGTGACTCGCTGTGAGAGGCGACAGGAGATGTTATCAAGCATTATCTTAATGTTCCTCTCCTCACTGCGGACCGGGACAGATTAATGATCATTTCAAGTATTATTACAGGTTATTTTCACCTTGGGCAGGACTCAGTAAATCTAAACTATCGATGTGATTGATGCACACTGGCTCAGTTATATGGGGTCTTGCCTGCTTTTTGCAATTATTGTACGTTTGAAAGTAGAAAAGTTACACAGTTCCAACTTTATTAAGTTCGCTGACAATACGACAGCAGTAGGCCTGATTACCAACAATGACAAGACGGCCTACAAGGAGGAGGTAGGCACTCTGACGGTGTGGTGCCAGGTAAACAACCTCTCCCTCAACTTCTGCAAAACAAAGGAACTGATTCTGGACTTCAGAAGGAACCCGGTTGGGCACACCCCCATCCTCATCACCCGCCGTGGAGACGGTCAAAAACGTTATGTTCCTCGGTGTACCTATCTCAGAGGAACTGAAATGGTCAAATCACAAGGACATCATGGTGAAGAAGGCACGACAGCGAATCTTATGGAGGCTGAAGAAATTTGGCTTGTTCCCCCCCGAGCCACGGCCTGATCTCCCCGCTTTCATCACTCAGTCGTGGGCAGTACAGGAGCATCATGGCTAAAACTAACAGACTGGCCAACTGCTTCTACCCTCAGACCATCAGGCGTCTGAATAGTCACCACTAGTCAGCTACCTGATCCCCTGTCCCCTTGCTGTTCCCCCTTTGGACATTTATTATGTTCCCCCCCCCATTCATTTATTATTATTCCTTCATTCACACCTGCACTGTTGGAGCTCAGAGCTTAAGTATTTCACTGTACACTGCTACTACATCTGCAACCCTGTGAATATGACTAAATAAGCATCCATTTTAATCTAATAAAAAGTATAATGATAATGGTGATCTCACTCTCACAGCTGATTCAATGCAATATACATTCATAGTATGATTTACAATGATTTATTTGTGTTTAATTGTTTTGTGACTTGCATCAATCAGATGCCCAGTCCACATGGGCTAATGAGACACTGAATATTTAATACAATAGGTTGTTCTACTATGATTTTGACTGTAAAGTTTCTCCCTGTAGGATGTTCCTTTTCTGTGTATCTGTGGCTTGTTCCACTACATGAAAGATGAAAGGGAAGGAATGAAGAATACAGACCCATGTAGCACGTTCTGTCTCAGCCCTCTGGCTATACCTCTCCTCTCCTACCCATCCGTGTGCAGCGATAGTCAACTTTAATCAACCACTCCGACCGACACATCATCTGAATTAGACACAGTGCACTGCCTCTTTGAAGTTCAACATTGGGTTTCCATCCCGAATTTACCTTCTCATTGACCACTGGTTTTCAGTAACCTCAAGGCGAGATGAAATTCAGAATCCCTGCAGAAAATATCACTGGTATGTGTATTTAGACTGCATGCAGTGGTAACACATTGTGA